>NC_056743.1:567090348-567197848 GCF_019279795.1 Protopterus annectens
AAGAAATCAAAAACTTTTCTTCTGCAATACATATTGATAAATGCAACCTTGCGAGTAAGCAAGAAGCAGTTATCCACTGTGTGCATTACACATATTTGCAATTCTAAGTCACAAAGACTTGCAAGGGCCAGGGCACAGTCATCATCATTTGATTAGAGTGTTTGTGGGAGGGTACCAGGAGGTCAAAGTTGACATCAAAGAAGTGATTCTGTGCAAGTAAGAAACACGTGTATTTATTAAAATATACAGAGTTCAGGGCCATTAACAAGTGATGAAGAGCCCTCAACAGTACTGTTTAGATAGCTTGCTTGTGTGTGAGGTGGTATGGGCAAGTGTTTTTTATTCAACATGTGTGTGTTTAGCTCTGGCTGTGGACACCACAATTACCAATGGAGCAGTAGAAGTAGTGCCACTATAGAAGTGGGATCTGGCATGGCCATGTCTGCTAACAACAGAAGATATAGCGGTTTTCTGGCCGCATGGATGCCCACCCTCCACCAGCAGATGTTCCTTAACAGACTCAAACTGATCCATTGAATCATTCATCCTGTCCAAAGAGTCAGCCCGATAGGTCAGCGAGTCATGCATGCCAAAATACACAACATTTAGTTCTCAAACTATCTCTTCTGAGGCCCTGTGGAATGTGTCTCTGTCTCCACTGTGGTCTACACATACATCTGGAGGTACCTAGTGACACACCAGCATCAGGGGGAAAAGGTAGACAGCAGGCATCCTCCAAGAACCTCTACCAACCCTCCTACATGGCATCTCACCTTCACATAGCTAAAGGGAGAATCAACCAGCTCTGCAACTGGAGTAACTACGCTACTCTCATCAACTGACACCCTCAACATGTCCTACATCAAAGAGTCCATGCCATGGGCATGCATAAGCACTCTGACTGTGTCCAAAATATGGCCAGAGGATGTGTCAGCTGCAACCTCAGTGTCAGAGTGACCTTCTGTACTCCAATATTGTGCCTCTTCATTGCCACCATCATCATTAGAGGCCAGTGATACTTTGATATTAGGTGGTAGGAGTTCCACAGTGCCACTGTCAGTACCACCCATGATAACGAGCAATAAATGCAACAAAGAGAGAAATAGAGAATGAAGTGGATCTAAACATTATTATACAAAAATAATGTTTAACTATAATAGATGCTGAAGTAATACAAATATTGCTCTCACTTAGACATAAATCTACCTTACATAAACTAATAAGAATAAAAAGGTGTGCTTACTATGAGCAGGTGGTTTTGAAGACTATAATCCAGATATGCCTGTATGTAAGGAAGGGAAAGGAAAGAAGGCTGATAAGTATCATAATGCAAAAGTAACAGGGCTAATAACACACAAAAAATGGACAAGACCAGTAAACAACTGTACTAAATCACCAAAGCAACCAGGCTGGCTGCAAACACCAGGATAACCAAAAAATACACAGATAAAGCTTTACTGATTAAGCACGTTCATCTCCTATACCAGAGACTTCATCAAAATAACAAAATACATTGAGAATCCCTCTTAAATAGATCTAAAACCAACCCTATTGGTAGTAAAAAATTGTCATAATAAATCACCATTCCAGTCTTAAAGGGACAACAAGATAAATACACAATAATACAAGGTAGGTTACACATGGAAACAGCAAAGTAAAATGAATTAAAATACACAAGATAAAAATGTAAAATATCACATATTAAAACATTTGGTTGAACATGTTCCCCACAAATAAATACATTTGAAAAAATATACATTCGAAGAACATATGTATAACTCTACTAAAAAGTAAAACATATAAAACAAATTTTTAACATATTTTTCAATACTCTAATTCTTTCAACTGGGCTGGAGTAATGGACAAATAATCATTTAAATCTGGTGGTGCCCCTGCATGCAAATGCAATTGTCACCTCAACTGACAGTATTCCAATTTAACCCCCAGTCATCCCCTCTTTCGTGGGGTATAACCTGTTCCAACTCCCAAAATCTAAAATCAGCCCCTTTACATACTTGGATGTATTTGTATAAAGCACTGAATTATTTTCTATGGTTAATTTCATATAGTTGTTCATAAATCCTCTGCTTTAAACTACATTCTGTCTTACCCACATACTATGAGGGGCAAGAAACACAATATGCTAAATAAACAACTCCCCTGGAAAAAACAGTTGTAGTATGCAACAGGAGTTATCTTAATATCAGACCCAAGAAGGGACAACTGTCTGGTGTTGGCAATAAAATGACATTATGGGCATCTCCCACATTTAAATGTATCATATTTTGATCTGTTAATAGCCTTTCCATAGTGGTGTGTGCCCTTTTCCAATGTGTTCTTTAAACTGGCACATTTCCTATAATTTAATTTCAATGCTTTCTCAAACATATTTAAACTGTTAGGGATGGACACAAACATGTCCCAGCACATATAAAAAGTATTTCTAATTTCATGCATGTCCTGATTGTACCTAAGCACTAGGTAGGGTCCCAGTTTGAAAGCTTCCTTCTTCTTCACAATCCCCTCCCCCACCATCCTGGGGTTACTTATGTGGGGTATTGGTTCGAGTGAACTAATCAAGGTACAAATCTGTTCCCCCATCCATCAATAATTTCATCTTTTAATGACTTGATGAGAGATTTGGGGTAGCCTCTGGCCAAAAATAAAGATTCAATAAAATTTTACTTTTCCATTAATCTTCCTTAACAGAAGTCATTCTTGCAGCCCTCATCATTTGCCTATTTTCTATACTTTTCTTTTGGTGAAAATGAAACAGGAAACAGAAAACAATCCCATTTACATAAGAAGATTAAGAATAATCTCACCTCATCTCATCTCATACAACTGACCAGTTGAATACCTCTCCACCAAACATCTTCCTCTTTCTCTCCACAACTGTCACCTAACACATACTTATAGCTGGCTCAAGATACAACATGCATATAAGATATACACATATACAGATACACACAATGGCACTTACAATTATTTTTTATTTTGCATACCTGGAAGTTCTGCTTGAGACACTCTGGGTCTGTTGTACACATCAACATAAACATCAAGGATTATATGTGAATCCTCTGCCAATCTATCGGATCTCTGACAGTGGGCAGGAGTCAGGATCTCCTCTGTTTTAGTCAGTGGTTGTGTGGTAGTAGGACCATACCCTGTGCCCACATGTTCCCAGGCAACTGCAGCCACCCTTTGGTGGGCAGAGGTTATCATATCACTTGCCCTGTGCCATGCCTGGGAGTAAGTCTTCTCATGCCCTTTGACTACATTGATGTAATTGACCTCCAACTGCCATATACTGTCTCAGTCAGATGTGTCATCTTTACCTCTCCCTAAGAGAAAAGCTCTGTGGTGATGAAAAGCCTGGATAATGACCTCAATTTATGAAAAAGTGAATGGCACCTTGTGGGCTACAGATGTATTAGGTGCCATATCCCTGTATGACATTAAATGGAAAACAGACACAGAATTAAGTTTATAATACACAGACAGGATGACTGGGAACTCAGTTATGTATGACTGTATGCATCCATCATGCACAAAACAATTAAAAGACAACACTCTCTCTCTCTCTCTATGACTACACAGGTATTAAGATAGCCCCCCCCCCCAACACAAATATTCAGAAAATGATAACTATAACAATTCTGTAATGAGGACAACAGTTGTGAAACTGTGAAATATATTGTTGCATTAACCAATCAAAATTCACAATATCTAAGCAAAAATGGAGGAAACTATTATAGGGTTATCCACACTGGTGAGGTGGGAAGCCAGGTAGATATCACATCCTAAACACATTCTTTAGGTTACACATAAAATGTTTGCCCTTGCAATGATGTTAAACCACATCTTTTGCAACAACTGATCAAATTCCCATAAAATAAAACCTATAAAATTATGTTAGGTATTATGCTTTACCAAATGTCAACAATAAATGTTAAAAAAATGCAGAAAGATAAAAATTGTTGCATTGGGCATTGCAATCCATCCTTAATGTTAAACTAAAAGCAATCTGGAATAAATAACACCATAACTTGATAAAGCTCCACAAAGGTATAAATGTAATTTGCTTAGAGAAACAGTACAGGTCATGCAGGGTTCAAAACCTATTCACAGTTCATTTTACTGAGGAAGATCATAGTAAATATTGACACTCATTCTGGAGTCTGAATGTGATGAGGTGGGAAACTCAAGCACTGTCAGTACTGAGTAAATCTGACAGACACATATGTGATTTGAAAGTATGTCCATAGTTTAGTACTAGGCTAACTGCCCTTGTAAGCCTAGCCAATTATCCCTTGTGAGACTCAAACCCTGCATCTTGTGTTTATAAGGCAAACACCTTAACCATTAGGCCACCCTCCCAACCCATATTAATTGTGTATGATGTGTGAAAAAGGAAAGCATTTCTACTGTTCCCTGCCCCCTTTTCCATTCCCATGGCATTACCTAAAGTCCTGATATTGTGAGACAAAAATGATAGCAGTGATGTGGCAAGGAGATGTGAGAAGGCTGAATGTGTCACTGTAATGCACAGTAGCTATGTACAATTTAAATAATATTTTGACCATTTAAAGTATTATGTAAAACATTTTTATAAATGTCTTTACTAAATATTACCTTCTACATTTGCATACCACTTGGCAGCATGCAATCAACTTTCATGGCTTAAGGAAATAAATAAGTGAAAACATTTATTTGGTTTGCCTTAAGTAGTATAAATAAGCCTGGCATCAGTGCATGGCTGTCAGCATCCTGGATAGTAATTACTGCAGAGAATGTACATGACAGATGTCCACCTTTGTGACGCAAGGTGTAAATGAAGTGAATTGAAAGAAATAAGACAGGTGATATCATGTTCAAATCACTTTTACAAATCCTATTTCAATTATTCTCAATATATATATATATATATATATATATATATATATATGTATATAGATTTAGGACTTTTGATCGAAAGATCAAAAGTCCGAATCCAGTATCACTGAACATACTTTACCGAAAGTGCTTTCACCAAAAAAGAGCTTATGGTAAAGTATGTTCAAAAAAAAAAAAAAACAACAACATTAAACCTACTTCTATGCAGGGGGGCAAGCCCCCCTGCACATCCCCCTACTTTAATATTCTGACTCTGAAGTCGCACTACAGTGGGGAAAAGGGAATTTTCCCTTATCCGCACTGTAGTACGACTGGCACAATGAGCATACTTATCTGAGAATGCTGCTTCAGTGAGCAGCACTTTTGGTTAAGTATGTTTGGTGATTTCTGCTTCGGTGGAAAGTGCATTCGGGGATCTGTATGCATCCCATACATATATATATATATATATATATATATATATATATATATTTTTTTTTTTTTTTTTAATTTATAATCTGCATTTGCATACTGCTCATCAAGTAGGGTTCACTACTGAACAAAAAAGTGAAAATGTTTGTTTAAGCTGCTGTATGTAGTGTGAATACAACTGACAATGGTGCATGGATGTCAGCAGTGTGGATAGTACTTAGTGACTAAATTCCACATCTCAGATAACTATCCCTGTGACACAAACTGTAATTGAGGTGTGTTGAGAGAAATAAGCTAGGTGATACATGGTTCAACTACAGTTATTATTAATTTTACAGAGGGAGTATAAATACATATTTATACACATTTATTTTAACACTGTATTGCTGTGTAAAACTCGTTTAGTCTCATTATTGCTAACAGCATGTAAGCTGTTGTCTGTCTTCTTTCACATAATTTTTCATTAACTACAAGTCTGATAATGTCTTCCACAAAGAACATTTCTGATGTGTAAGGAGATGTGAGAAGGATGAATGCGCCACTTCAGTACATTTCTTGGTCTGGTCATTTCTACATATACTCATTGATTAACTTCATATTATTCTCAGCTTTATTCTCTTTCACATATTTTTTTTTCTAATGCGTTTTGCATTTGTACTCCACTCGGCAGCATGCAAACATGGTTCACTGCCTAGTGAAAAAAGTGAAAAAATTAGATTAGACTGCTTCTGTAGCACAAAATAACCTGGCAGTATTGCATGGATGTCAGCACTACGGATACTACTCAGTGAAGAAAATGCACCTGTCAGGTAACTTTCTCAGTGGCACAACTGCTACTGCAGTGGGTTTAGAAAAAAGGACACCTGATACAGGGTTTGAATCCACTTAGAAAATTTTACAGAGGGTGATCTGAGTACAAATTTAATTACATTTTGTGATATCATTGAGTCGTTGTTTAAAAATCAGTGTCTTCCCCACTCTATCACATTTTTTAATGTTATTATTTTTTTGAGGGGTTTTAATTTAGTAGTATTCTGCTGTTTGCAACCCATGCTTCTGAAAACAAAATTACCAACAGCACAGGGAGGTAGACCAACCACTTTGGCTTAGCCACTAAAGATCTACAGATATCAGCACAGACACCCATCTCTCAGCGTTCACAACCTAGTAATCTTGTCTCCAAACTTCCTGCCCTATTTGCTCCACATGTGTCAGGTAGATCTATCCAGTAGGTGGTACAGTGGTAACCTCCAGGAGTAGCACCTGTACAGGTGGGTATTTTGTCACTCAGCAGGAGCTGGGTTGGTGAAGGAGAGGGACCTTAGTGCATGTATTGGCAGGGTTGAAAAACTTTTGCATGAAGACTGCAAAGAAGATACCACATTTGGCACTCACCCAGGCAGCTGATACAGGAGGCAGTGATGACAATTTTAAGGAAGAGGGCTAGATTCTCATTGTTCTCAGGCTGGGTGTGAGTGCACCCCTGATGTCCCCTACCTGTCCCCAGTCTTCTTGTCTGTACCTTTTGTATCTATCACCCTATGTACCTAACCCTGTCATTCCTAAGCCCCTTCCCCAATATTCCTCTCTATATAAAAAAATAAAGAAAATGGGTGGGCACCTGTCCTTCAAAAAAAAAAAAAAAAAAAGAGTACACCCCATACATAGCTCTCCACTTTATCTATATTTTTCACAATTGTTTGGGTCCAACTGGCTATACAACATAATTCTGTTGTTGCCACCCATCCCTGGAGAGGTGACTCTCTAAAATCATGAAATTCTGTGTACAGTACTACATTTATGTTGTGAAGGTATGGATAGTTATGGTCCACTCATACCGCCCTCCTGCAAATACTTGTGCTCTTTCCCCTGTGTCCTACCCTCTACTTACCACCCCCTATTTTCACAACTGTACTATCAATCCCTTTTTCTCATGTTTAATCTGGTCAAAAAATCTATTCACACACATAGAAAAGCCTTTAATTTATGCCCTCAGCATTTGTGCAGAGACTGGCATAGCACACCAGTACTGAGTGACATGAGAAGCAAAAGCTGAAGATATAAATTCCAGCCATAGTAGTCTGATTACTTTCACACAAATGTGCTTAGATCTGTTGCACTATGGTAACATAGAGTAAAGGCAGTACTATGAAACAGTTACTGTAACTGCTCTTAGGCTAATGTGTGTAATGAACTAAAATGTCTTATGTCATGTGAGATAATTCCCTGGTTTGAGAGTTGATGTTTTTGTATAGTGTTCATAGGTTCAGTTACATTTGTAGGTCAAATTATTATTTCATGACATATTCCTGTCATGTGGTTAACTGGAAATGTATGCATTTATCTCAATTTACAACATTTCATTAACATTCCATTTGAATAGTGCAGCAGTACATCATTTGCAAAGACATTGCAGCCTCAACGGGGAGATTTAGTAAGCCATCCATTTTCTGATTATGTCTTGATGTTGGTTGCATTCTTCTACCCCTTATTTCTCCTTATAGCAGGCACTTTATTGTACAGAGTGTAACACACCTGCACTGGCCCAGTAATCAAGGAGCCTCAATCCTCACCACTAACATCAGTGAGGGATGTGCACATTGGGAGATGACATTGGGAGGATGACAGTTTCTCTTAAAAGCACACAGAGATCATAGTCAATCTGGGGCTGGTTTCTCCCTCTCTCTCCAGATCCCCAACAAGACTCCCCACTGGCACAGCTATAGTGTTAGGATTTCATCCGAGTGGTCAAGCCAAAACCTCCAGCACCCTCCTGTTCAACCAGTGCTTCATGTCCCTGCCCAAGTAGCTAACACACACACACACACACACACACACACACACACACACACACACACACACACACACACACACACACACACTTTGAGATTTGACTTGTATACAAACACACAGATACTCTGGGGAATGTTGGCACTGGTTTACTAGCTATGCCCCCTTCTGCACAGACTATAAGGTAGTAATCACTACCACCAACCACCCTTTATCAGCTACTTTAAGGCCCTTCCCAAAGGGTGACCAATTCTACTGTGTAATGTTACTGTTATCCAAATGGCAAGTGTGTCCAAGTGGCCTATACAGTGCCACGAAATACATATGCAAGTACTCTAAGAGTTTAAATATTTCTAAACAAACCAGCCAAAATTAATAGGTTTAAATATATTTAATACTAAATAATAAAAACACAAGACAATACTCAATAACTCAACACAGTGACAACAGAGTTCAGAATCACAGGAAGTACTTTAAAACATCATTGCAGGACAGTCTCACATAACTACAGAAAACATCTATACTACTCTTTACTGTATTTCTATCTATATCTAAGCGATGACTTACTTACAGAACCAGGCAAATGCAAGTGCTGAATGGATGTTTCTAGGTCCAAACACAGTGATTGAAATGGTAGACTCATTTAAGGACCTGGGTATATGGGCAGATTCAGCTATGAGCTTTTCTAATTATATCAACCAATTGGTTAATGATAGTTATAGAACAATAGGTTCTAAAAAAAGAGTTATAAAGTCTAGGAAATCAAACATAATGAAGTCATTGTTTGTTAGTTACATTAGACCAAAACTTGAGTTTAGAATAATAATATGGAAACCCTACATTAAAACAAGAATGAATAAACTGGAAAGAGTACAGCAAAAATATACCAAGGGCATTTGTGGATGTGAAAATCTAAATTATTATGAAAAACTAAAATATCTGAACTTGTACAGTGTCTCTTACAGATATTAAGAGGATATCTTATTCAGGTATATAGGGCATTTAGAGACAACTACCTCTGGGAATGTTTGAGGTTATCAAAAAGTACTAGAGCGTCTTCAGATAATGTATGTAGAAGATTCTATAGGAATGAGAACTGTATTAATTGGTTCTCTGACAAAGTAGCTGATGCTTGGAACAGACTACTGAATTACATTAAAGCAAGTACTAGTTTAGATATTTTAAGAATAGCCTGCACATTTATTATGGGAACAAGTGTTTTGGTATATTGGCAAGCTAGAAGGGCAGTAATGCCCATGCTTGAAACATTTGTATGTATGTATGTATGTATGTATGTATGCAAAGACAAATACAAAAAGCACAGACTCTCACTGTGAGATAGTTCTTAAATTACTATCAAACATTTCTGCTGGGTTATCTCAGATTACATCATTCTTTGTCACCTCTGCCTTTAGTTCCCAAGCTAACAGAAACTTAAAATTTAGCACCTCTGTGTGAAAAATACTTATCTTTGAGAAATTTGTCTGGAACTGGAAGTCATTAAACAGTTACACACTTTTAACTTTGAAACCTGTAATTATTTCTGCTTCCAGACAATAGAAAGAATCCTGTAGCTGTAAACATCTTGTTTCCTAGCTGAAGCAGAGATACCACAGTCGTAAACAATGTCAACTTATTTTCTTAGAGTTTTGCAAGTTAATGCTGCATGTTCCAGTTTCTTACTATCAAAATATACATTTGCATAGGCATATAGTTCATATACATTTCTCTTCTTTTCCAGTAGGGTACACTGTGGTTACATTCTTAAAGCTCAGTACATAACATACAGTTTAACATAACATATAGTTTTCTTACATTTGTAAGACAAACATACAAACCATATTACTGCTCACAAATAACATAGAATTATTTACAAAATTCCACCTAGCTGGGCTGGCAGCCATCACACAGAGCATTACAGCTTAATAATGAGATAAGTAAGAGTAACACACCATACAGATGGTCCTATATATCCCCATAAAACATATGCCCATCTGCCTCTATCTCTCTCTGTTGACCCCTTCTGTTTCAGTAAGTTGTTACATCTTTCAGTTGTGTTAATTACATTGCATGAAATATTAATGTATTTGTGGCTTGTAGAGATATTGCTCACATGTACAAATAATTTTTTGACTACTGCCATGGTTTCTAATCCAGGTATTAGTGAAGTATTACTGACTGATTTTAGTACAAAAATTGATGTGTAACTGTTGGCTACATATTGTTATGAGCCACCATTATCCTTCTTCTGTCATAAGCTATTTTGTCCCTGCCTCCCATTCAGCCTATGTGTCTTCTGATTTCTGTTTAATTAATCTTCTTTATCTGCATGTGCACAATGTCTGGTGCAATGCACCAACTGCAACTGAGTATAAATGGAAGTACACAGCTTATGATAAAATCTTGAAAGTTGTTGCCTTCTACCACATTACTGTGTTGCCATTTGCACTGCTGTGCTTAGCTATGTATAGTCCATTTAAGCAACTTTTCAACAAGTTAAAGAATATACAGCTTACAGTTGTCAAGAAGGTAATGAAGATAAATACATACATTCACATTTTCTACAATATGCTGTTACATGGGAACTGTGTATAGTATGACTTCCCATGTGGTGTGTCTAGATAACACTCAGGTATTATTATTTTATTGGAATGCTCTCATGGTCTGAACTCAGATGTATGCAAAAATGTTTTTGAATATTTTGTATGACTCCTGTGGCTGTAAATTTTGGCCACACCTTTCCTTAACACACAAGTATCCTGATGCTTTATTAATGTGCCTGCTCCCTATTTTAAGGCCTACCTTGTAGAGATCTTGATTGAATAATTATTCTGATAAAGCAAACAGTAACACAACAAACATATGTACAGAAATGATACATGCATTAATGTGTTACTTTATCTGTATTATGTATTTCTGCCACCAACTGCCCAATTCTTCAAACACTATTGTGTCATCCAATAAACATCTTTGATTCCAAAATGTTTCCATAAGCCATGAATGTACTGACATTATACAAAAGCAATGCATTTATTTATTAATATCCATTTTATGTTGGGCATTGATATGTAATAACATCTTGTGATTGTATGGCAGTAAAATGGTTATTGGGACATGTTGTACTCTGAGTGCTACTGGGGCACATGCATCTAGGACTGGTTTATATAGCATACTTACACATATATAATGTGATTAAATTCTGACACAGTGTGTAGACTACACAATATAAACAGTTTCCTTGGTAAGAAAGCATTGATATTGTATTGCTCACTGCTGCGTGGACAGTAACATGCGTAACTCCTTTTTATCATTCTCAATAAGTCACTTTGTTGAGATTATATTTCTAGTTCTTTCCTTACTTCACACATTGATTTCAATTATTTGTGATATCCTCCATTCCTATCTCCTGTGACACATGCAGTCAATACAGAGGTCTGTAGAGAGCCTAGTATTATAGACAGTGATTTGAATATGGTACCATCTGTCTGTCAGACAACTGTATCAGACAACAGTGATTTACACACAGAAAGTAGTTATGGCACAGTCAGAAGGCCACCTTTATCAGGCTTGTCCTACAAGGGAGGGCATCCATAACCCTTATGACAGGAAAGTGATGTAAGCCCTTCAAGGGTGCTCTTCATAACACAAATGATATGCATATTTCTGTGCTGTACATAATTGGTATACATCTGTCTGATATCTGTACTGGCATGTGTTTGACAATGACAAGATGCTAATGTTTTTATGTCACTCATTTCTCGTAGGTACTTATTTCTGAAATAATTATGCTCTCGGTTGCATGTCTTAATCCAATCATTCCATTATTAGTGCAACTCTTTTCGTCACAGTGTACAGCTTACTGGTAGACAACAACTTTCTTAAAATGTTTCTTACTGTATGGCATGTTGCCAGATCATCACAAATTGTGATTGAGTCTCTGTTATGACACTTAATTTTCTGTGTATGTTGTTGCTGTTGAATGTCTGTTATGTTACTGCTCCCTGTAACTCCTTTTGAGCATGACTGGTATAATAATGTATAAGATGTGTGCCATTTACCCATGGAAAACTTGAAATTATGAAATGTTGTCTGATCCGTGTTGTCATTTGTCACTTATGTATAAGGAGTGTTTTTATATTAGCATTTAACATCATACCTCTCAAAGTCTTAGCAAAAGAAATCTGGACAAAAAACAAAAATAATGGGATGGACAAAGGCTCCAAAATAGGGACAGATTTAATATATTTTATTTTTAAACAAAAAACATCTTTATTAAATTATCATTTATGACATAGGCAATCATTAATTTATATAAATGAAAATAAACCATATTGACATAATTGCAAGCATTATACATCACAAACCACATTGACATAATTTTAATTGCAAATACTATACATCACTTATAATCTACCCAATCATTGTCAGTTAGACATTACATAGCTCATTTAAATCCTGCCTTTTTTAAACCTCATTCCTCCCCTGTAGGTATTGTTTCCATAATTCCCACTTTTTTTCTGTGTAATTTGCCCCTACCCTTTTCTAAAGATGCCAATTCCAGTTGTTTTACCTCTGTTACTATATTCACTACTTCTATTACAGTTGGTTTAGACTTTGATTTTCATTTTCTAGTAGTTGCTTTTTTGGGGATGCAACCCAGCCACTGGGGATGCACAAGCCAGTGCATTTCTTTGTGCTGGTCCTAAGCCCGGATAAATGGGGAGGGTTATGTGAGGAAGGGCATCCGGTATAAAACCTCTGCCAAATAACATATGCAGACAACAATACAGATTTCCATACCGGATCGGTCGAGGCCTGGGTTAACAACGACCGCCACCAGTACTGTTAGCCAACAGGGTGCTGACGGAAATTGGGCTACTGTTGGCTGAAGGAGAAGAAGAGGGGGAAGGCATGCCCGAAAACAGAAAGAGAGGAGGAAGGTTAGGATTGTAGTAGTGAAGGTAGGAACTTTGAATGTTGGCAGTATGACTTGTATAGGGAGAGAGCTAGCTGATATGATGGAGAGAAGGAAGGATGATATATAGTGTGTGCAAGAGACCAGATGGAAGGGGAGTAAGGCCAGGTGCATAGGAGGTGGGTTCAAATTGTTTTATCATGGTGTGAATTGGAGGAGAAATGGGGTAGGGTTTATCCTGCAGGAACAGTATGCCAATAGTGTTTTGGAGGTGAAAAGAGTGTCTGATAGAGTGATTTTTATGAAGCTGCAAATTGATGGTGCAATGATGAATGTTGTTAGTGCATACACTCCGCAAGTTGGGTGTGTGATGGATGAGAAAGAGAGAGTTTGGAGTGAGTTGGATGAAGTTGTGGTGAGTGTACCCAAGGGTGAGAGACTGGTGATTGGAGTGGATTTCAATGGGCATGTTGATGAAGGGAACAGAGGCGATGAGCAAGTGATGGGTAGGTATGGTGTTAAGGAGAGGAATGCAGAAGGTCAGATGGTAGTGGATTTTGAGAAAAAGATGGACAAGGCTGTGGTGAATACATATTTTAAGAAGAGGGAAAAGCATAGGGTGATCTATAGGATGACGTTGGTGATCAAGAAGAGGAGGACAAGTGCGAGAGCGGTGCCAAGGATCAAATGGTGGAAGTTGAAAAATGGTGATTGTGAGGTGGATTTCTGGGAAGAGTTAAAACAGGCACTGGGGGGCAGTGAAGAGCTATCGAATAGCTGGGTAACTACAGCAAAAATGGTAAGGGAGACAGCTAGAAAGGTTCTTGGTGTGACATCTGGACAGAGGAAGGAGGACAAGGAGACCCGGTGGTGGAATGAGGAAGTACAGGAGAGTATACAGAGGAAGAGGCTGGCAAAGAAGAAGTGAGATTGTTAGAGAGATGAAGAAAGTAGACAGAAGTAAGGGCAGCTATGAAGAGGATGAAGAATGGAAAGGCTGAGGTGCTTAGGAGAAATGGCAGTGGATTCTTTAACCAGATTGTTTAATGAAATCTTGGAAAGTCAGAGGATGCCTGAGGAGTGGAGAAAAAGTGATTTTGTAACTATTTTTAAGAATAAGGGTGATGTGCAGAGCTGTAGTAACTACAGAGGGATACAACTGATCAGACATAACTTGAAATTATGGGAAAGATTAGTGGAAGCTAGGTTAAGAGGTGATTATTAGTGATCAGCAGTATGGATTCATGCTGGGAAAGAGCACTATAGATGCAATGTTTGATCTGAGAGTTTTGATGGAGAAATATAGAGAAGGTCAGAAGGAGTTGTATTGTGTCTTCATGGACTTGGAGAAAGCATATGATAGGGTGCCTAGAGAGGAGTTGTGGTATCGTATGAGGAAGTTGGGTGTGGCAGATAAGTATGTAAGAGTGGTACAGGATATGTACGAGGGTAGTGTGACAGTTGTGAGGTCTGCAGTGGGTGTGACAGATGCATTTAAGGTGGAGGTGTGATTACATCAAGGATCATCTCTTAGCCCTTTCTTATTTGCAATGGTGATGGACAGGTTAACAGATGAGATTAGACAGGAGGCCCCATGGACTATGATGTTTGCAGATGACATTGTGATCTGTAGTGAAAGTAGGGACCAGATTGAGGAGACCATGGAGAGGTGGAGATATGCCCTAGAGAGGAGAGGAATGAAGGCCAGCAGGACTAAGACAGAATATATGTGTGTGAATGAGAGGGAAGATAGAGGAATGGTGAGGATGCAGGGAGTAGAGTTGGCAAAGGTGGATGAGTTTAAGTACTTGGGATCAGCAGTTCAGCGTAATGGTGAGTGTAGAAGAGAGGTGAAGAAGAGAGTACAGGCAGGGTGGAATTGGTGGAGAAGAGTGTCAGAAGTGATTTGTGACAGATGGGTACCAGTAAGAGTGAAAGGGAAGGTCTACAAGAGGGTAGTGAGACCAGCTATGTTGTATGAGTTGGAGACGGTGGCATTGACAAAATGACAGGAGTCAGACCTGGAAGTGGCAGAGTTAAAGATGTTAAGATTTGCACTGGGTGTAACAAGGATGGACAGGATTAGGAATCAGTATATTAGAGGGTCAGTTCAGGTTGGATGGTTTGGAGACAAAGTCAGAGAGGTGAGATTAAATTGGTTTGGACATGTGCTGAAGAGGGATGGTGAGTATATTGGGCAAAGGATGCTAAGGATGGAGCTGCCAGGTAAGAGGAAAAGAAGAAGACCTAAGATAAGATTTAGGGATGTGGTAAGAGAGGACATGCAGGTGGCTAGTGTGACAGAGCAAGATACAGAGGACAGGAAGAAATGGAAACAGATGATCCACTGTGGCAAGCCCTAATGGGAACAGCCAAAAGAGAAGAAGTAACTGCTTTTTTGACAGCCACCATAATCAGTCCTTAATATGTCTACGCAATTGTCATTCTGTATCATAACTCAGAAAAATCATTTCCCTAGATGCACCAAATTGCTCTTCCAGTATCTCTGATAAAGTAATCTGCAGGGAATCTTTAAAGTCTGCCAACTCACTGCATTCCCAGAATATATGTTTCTCCATCACACCTCTAATCTTATAAACTTAGAAAGTCATCACAATAAAAGGTTTTAAGTGAGTATGCATTTTCTGAATGATATGAAGTCTGAAATTCAAATGTCTGTCATTATTAAGTGGTGTTAATCCTCAATAATTTGCCAGAAACCCTTAAATTCATGAGGAACAGATTAAAATATTAGTCAGAAATCTGGATATTCTGTGAAAATCTGGACAGTTGAGGGATATGTTTAGGATTTACATGACTATATGACAGATGCTTCTCTATTACTTTTACAGGTAATAAATCCCTTTTCCTATAGATGCCAATAACAGTTTTTGGCAAAATATAGCTATTGTATCAAGTACATCAAATAGATTTTATACAAAAACTGTGGTATATTTAAGGTAAATAATGAGGTATACAACGAGGTGGGGGAAAACTCCATTTTTTGTATGAAGGTCGGCAGTAATATTAAATTAAGTTTGGAGAAATTTAGAGTAGATGGGACACGACAGAGGTAATACTAAACCCTGTGGGCGTTGTTCTTACAGTGGGTATATTCTTCAGGTACCTTCGGTAACTTTAAAAAAATAGAATTGGTAGTGTTATATATTTAAGGAAAGGGAATTGTTATACTAATAAGATTTATATTGCATTGTGTAACACCTGTGATGGATTTTATATTGGGAAAACAGAGAGAGAGAGAGAGCCCTGAAATGTAGATTATATGAACATGTATATGAAATTAAACACCAGAAGGAAACCAATGCCCTCTACAGACATAGTCAGGTTTGCAGTGAACATACTGGCTTTAAATTTGCCATTATGGATATAGTGAAATTGGATGTGAGGGGGGGGAGATTGGAAAAAATCACCTATATAAAAAGGAATTAATGTGGCAGCTTAGGCTGACTGCAAACTTTCATCCTGGATTAAATGACCATATATCCATATTTTCAGTTTTAAAGGAAAGGGCTAATCAAATCAGATGCATATACCTTCTTTTATATGTATGTTGAGTTCATTCACATTAGCAAAACATAAAATAAATACAAAATACACAATATATATATACATTTTTAAACTGAATGCACTTTTATGTATAGTTTTGCTTAGACAAAACTCTTTGTATAATTATGAAGGATGTGAAAATATATGTGCTATAATATGAAAAGTGTATGAACATCAGGAGATTTTTATTTGATATATATTATTTTACTTTTAATATTTTGGTACTTGGTGCTTTAAATGTTTAAATGTTGACTAATGGGTGCATTAATTGATGTGCAGTGTTTTATGGGAGACTATTTAAATGTGGATTGTAATTTTGGGCAGTTGTTCTGATGAAGTCATTTTTAATATGATGAAAGCACAACATGATTTATTTTGGATTATATACTTTTTATTATATTAAAAAAACAGTGGGCAGGATTCATGATGGCTTGCACGGAGTCTAAGAGCCATGTAAGACTCCATGCAGCCATCGCGATCCAGGAACAGCCCGAAATCCCGTGTAAGAGAAAGCTAAAATGACTCTTACACGGGCAGGGCATAGATATGCTAATCACCCCCACTTGCAGCCGAAAGGCATGCAAATGAGGTAGATTAGCGATACACAAAGCTGAAACCAGCCCGTGTAAGAGTCGTGTTAGTTGCAGAAATGTACTCAGTTGGCAACTGAGTACATTACTGCAAATAACACAATGGAGCCTTGTCAGCTCCAAATAAAGTGTGCAAATGTTACAGACAGCATGCCAATGGCCAAATATGTGGCCATTGGCATGGTAAACCGATGCAAACATGAAAAAAAGTTTTTTTTTCGGAGATCGGTGATGTTTAAATGCAGCGCAGCCCCGCGCAAACAGGCTGCGCTATATAAAACTGAAAAATGAAGGTTAGAAACCCACAAATGTGGGTTTTATGTAATGCATGGATTTGCAATGCAGGGACTAGCAGGCCAAAAACAACATGGCCACCGTCTAGTGGTTGCTAAGGGGGGAAGCTGAGTGTAAGACATGTAACTAAGCATTAGTAGGCAATCCTATGTAAATGAATGGTAGGATAGTGAATCACACTGTTACATAGCAAATGAGCACAGTCCGTGTAGTGTAAGAGTTAGATAATGGGGAGTAACAGAGTAGGAGATAGGTGACATCACAGGGGGGAATGTCAGGAAGAAAGCAAGCTCATTGGAGCAAAGTGGTATGTGAAACATCAATCACACAGCAAAAAAAGAGGAGTGTCAACAGATAAGCATGGGAAAGTCAAGAAATGGAAGGTGTACACTGTGGCCAACACCAAAGTTTCTTGCTGTACGTGCATGCGTGCGTGTGCGCACTGGGAGGCGCGAGTAAGACAGAGTGCGCGCGTGTAAGGCAGAGTAAGCATGCAGAAGCCTGTTTAAAGGTCTGTAGACCTGTTTGCGCTGGTGTGCGTGTGTTTTAACCCAAATAAGCAGATTCTAGTCCGTGTAAGCATGTGTTGGAGTGTGGTAGCCACTGTGAGCGTGTTTTCGCTGGTATGCGCGCTGCTCCCCCCTGAGTAAACAGAGAGGAAAAGGAAGCAGAAGAAATAGTAGGAAACTAGCAAGGAATACCTGTAGAGGTAGTAGGTGAAAACAATTAGAAGCAGGCAATTACACAGGCAGTACAAGCCCAACCCAGCACTTAAAACACTGCAAACAGCATTGCAGTATGTTTCTCTCAAGAGATACTGCAAGACAGGAGTAAACTAGTAGAAGTGAAAACTGAAAAAGCTGCACTCAGACCAAACATGCTAGGGGCTGCCATAGCTGTCATAAGGAGACATAGGAGTCTTGCTGAGGGTGGTGACAATGGAAATGCTGCCAGACAACCCACAGTGAGGAGACAGAGAAGAGTGTACAGGCCCAGGGTCACCTACCAGGGGTTACATGAGCTGGAGATAGTGGAGCGCTATAGAGTGGACAGAGACCTCCTGCAGCAAATTGTCGAGCTGTGCAGGCCATGCCTCACACACAGAACCAACAGAGGGGAACCCATCCCAGTGGAAACCAATGTATGTGTTGGCCTAAGAATACTAGCAACAGGTACCTTCCAGAGACCAACTGGTGATATGATGGGGATATCACAGGCATCAGCCTCCAAGGTACTGCACCAGTTCCTGGATGCCATGTCAGCACATGTTGGTGATCATGTATATTTCCCCAATGCCTGTGAGATATTGGCCAGCAATATGCGTCTCTTCCAGCAAATAGCGGAATACCCTGAGGTAGTGGGTGCAATAGACTGCACTCACATATGCATCAAAGCACCAGCCGGTGAGCGGGGTAGGGCCTACATTAACCGCAAGGGCTTCCCCTCCATCAACTGCCAGGTTGTGTGTGATGCCCAGGGCATAATAATGAATGTGTGTGCTGGCTGCCCTGGGAGCTACCATGATTCCCATATCTGGCATTTGACACAGCTGTACTAGACCTTTGCCAATGGGGACATCCCACATGGACACCTAGTGGGGGATGCAGGTTATGCACTGGAGCCGTGGCTGATGACACCCATCAGAAACGCACACACACCTGAACAGGAATGTCATAATGAGGCACACGCACAAACACGTAATGTAATAGAGCGTGTGTTTGGGCTGCTCAAGTCCGGTGTCTGGACACATCTGGTGGAGCCTTGCAGTACTCACCAACTACATGTACCCAAATTGTCATGGTATGTGCTATGCTGCATAATATGATCCTGCGAAAACAGCTGCAGCAGGACCAGCATAGGGCTGGGCCAAACAGCCCCCCACCATTGCCAAGGTCATCACAGGCAGAGCGTAACTCGGAGGAGGAACAACCTGAGCCTGCCCCAGTAGGCAGAAGGATGCGTGCCCAGTATACCCTGGCCTTGGCAAAGAGGCAACACATAGCACATACACTGGCTCAGTAGGAACCCTGGGAATGATACCCCTCTCTGACTCACTCATATTGTTACAGGGATGCCTAACATGGCATAACCTGCTCTCAAACATGTACAGGGAGTGTAGTACATGCATCCGACAGAGGCAGCCCTGCAGCACCACCTGAGGCATGATTGTCATGTGTTGAGCAATGTAACACCATCTAGTATATGCAAACATGAAGACCCAACCTAACATCTCACCCTCACCAAGCATGATGCCACACTATGAAGACAACAAGATCAAGTACAATAATTGGCTGAGGTATTGCTGTTAGCAAGGGGGAACACATGGCTGACAGCCTGGGCTGACATGCCGAGCAAGACATGATGCCCCACCTGCTAGGGATGGCACACACCCAGCACACCTGGCTGTGTAGATACTGGCAAAGGCTGCTGTTACCCCCACTGTGCCTGGAATAGGTAAGTCTGGAAACACAAACCCACCAACATAGGTAGCACAAGGGATAATAACCTGGACGTAATGCTACCCAATGCAAGAAGTCTAACCTGCAAGGTGCATGCAGACCAAACCCACCACAGTATGGAGAATGGTAATATGTGTTCTGTAACAGAAACCTGGGCAAGGCCCAGAAGAGCACCCAATACTACCAGCTTATGCCTCATACCATGCTCTACAGCTCCAAAACATGGAACACATGACAATAGGAATGTGGCTACCAGTAATTACCAAGAATAATCACACCCCCAGGTTGGTACCACAGCAAGAAGCAGCATGGACTATCCACGGGCGAGTAACACTGTCTCAAACTGTGTACCTGTTTGAAGCCTGCTACAGACCCCACACACATACCCAGGTACCCCAGCCAGCCTTCCTGAAGACACTTCAGAGTATGAATGTCCCAACAAATACCAAACAAGGCACACACAAAGTATGACATAGGTGGCAATCCATTATGTATGGAAGAAGTAGTCATGGACCTAGGGACACAAGTGGACGGTAACCTGTCATGTGACACACACATTGCCAAGGTGGCCAGGAAGACCTGCTATATTGCCAACCTTAATATGAAAGGATGCACATGTAGAGCTACAGAGGTCACTGTGCCCCCATACCCTTCCCTTATCAGGCCCATACATGACAACTATGCCCCAGTTCCCATGTACCTAACCTTACACATGCAGCAGTCAGAAAGACTCCAAATGTACCCCACCAACAGGATAAAGGGTCCAAACATTGGACATCTGCAGCCTGGCTGAAGAAACCACAGCCCAATTCAGGAGCATACTGCACAGTCAGAGGTGATGTATGCCTGATGTACAAGGCCATGCCCAATCCAGAATGAATGGACATGCTCCACTGCAGAAACCCCAAATCCAGCAGACACACCACAGTGAGATATCTGAACCTCTACACATAGATTAATAGGATGTGCTGGAGGGACAGATCCATAACACAGAGGCTCAGGACACTCTGGAACAGAATCCCAGTCCATGATAGGCTAAGCTCCACACACAAACTCAACAAGAGAAATCCGTTGAAGTGCATGGGAGATAGCAGGTGTACACTGGGGGCCATCCCTGTCTCACATCTAGGAAAGTAAACCCTATGTGGGCATAATATGCACATTGCAAGGGGTGTTGAGACCCACACACAGTCTGTCCGTGCTCAAACAAGGCCAGGGCAGATAGCCTAGTATGAACTTATGAACCTATGATGATACAAATTGTGCAGGACACAAAGCATTATTACACAGCTGTCTTACCTGATGGTAGGAACCATGGTGATAATCCACAGATATGCTCTGCAGCACTCTAATATCACAAACAATACACCAAACCCACACACATTGCCAACATCCTACCTAACAGATTCTTTGCAAATTCGCCACCAGCACCTAACTGCCAAATATCTATCCCAGGAGAGTGCTGGCCCCCCGACATTGCAGATGCTGAGGTAACAGCCAGCATCCACAAAGCACAGCACACAGCATCAATGGTACCAGATGGTGTCCTGGGTTGTGTCCAACAAGAACTGTGAGAAGAATGGAACAGCAAATAGCAGTACTGTGCACTATCAGTCCTACCACAGGATATGTACCCAAAGAGTGGTGTACAGCAACAGTGGTCCCACACCACAAAGGGGGTGCCTGAATGGATACTGCAAACTATCACCCCTCAACCCCGAATATCTAGGTTGGCAAAGTAATGGAGAGGATGATCATGGATCCCATGAATAACGAGATTGGGTACCTACAGACATTGGACCCTACCCAGTGTGGCTGTCATAGGGCAGATCCTGACCTGTACACATGTCTGACTCATGTGAAACATGCACCAAGCTCAGTGATGTGGGGAATGTCGATCACACAACCTATCTGGACCTTGTTAAACCCTTCCATACAATACCATAGTTGGCGGTACAGATAAGCTCACCAGCCTAACTATAAACCCCTATGCAAGTAGATGGGTTGCAAACCAGCTCAAGGACAGAACTGACCTGGCAGACATGATGTAGCCATGGCAGACTGCAAACCAGGTACAACTGGCATCCCACAAGGCATGGTCCTGGGATCCCTCTCGTATGCTATATATGTCACATAGGTACAGGCCAACATGGAAGGACTCTGTCTGAACAGGTTTGCAGAGGACGACAAACTGGCCACCATATTGGACCCTCCAGCTGACACAAGCAACCTACAAAAGGCACGCATAGAAACACACAAGTGGTGCCACAGCCATGTCAACAAGCTAAATGCAGAATAGGGTATAGTCAACCCCTGAGGAAACACAGTACATGGCCAGAAATTACCACATAGGTGTTAACCCAGTAAGTACATCAGGAGCAATAAGAGATCTGGGGACACAAGGCGATAGATATCCTGCATGTGACAACCATGTGTCTGTAGTGGTTACAGAAACATACCATATACCCACCTAATCATGAAGGTAAGCACAGCTTGGTTAGGGTAGGTCAATGTGCCTCTCCAGTCATCCATCAGCAGCCTCACAATTGTGTACAATGGCCCTTCAGGGATGTACCGTAGCAGACACCTGCAGCAACTGGAGTGACCACACAAATACCCCACCAGGAGGATCTCAGAGCTGTAACAGATGCCATGTGTCACCTGAGTAAAGTAACTGCAGCTCTACACAGTGCCATACTGCCTGGCTGGAGGTGAACTGTGCCTGATGTATAGAGCCATGACCGACCTGGTATCAATGGACATTTGGCACCATGAAAACACTGAATGCTGGTGACCTATGCAGCTGACAGGCCTGAACCCCAGCACAGATATAAACAGGACATGCTGTACTGATTGGTCCACAACCTAGAAGCTCACTCCACTCACGACTAAACTCCCACTACAGGATATCCAGGGAGTCCCTCAGTGACTGTCATCCAGAGGAATCATGATGACTGGATGTGAGATGGCAGGTGTACCCTGGATATCACCTGTATGTCATGGGTAGACAGAGGCACAGCACACTAACCGTGACATATGTCATGGCAAACACCAGTAAATGTGTGTTGAAGGACAAACACTCTCTGACTAGCATTACAAATGGACTAGGGCACATGGCCATTGTTTGTCACTGTCCACACAATTTGTGGAATACATTAACAATGTCGGACAATCATGTACTAAGCTGTCCATATCTGAACAAAATGCAACATGGTCATATCTGAACAACTGGCCCTCAACCAGTCTGGTGTGCTCACTATAAACATTACAAGCAGTGATAGGACTGAAACCGATTATACTGTCCACCACAGTGAAAGTTTTGCACCAGTACACTATACAACAATACAACTGTTTGGTCAGCAGGAAAGGATGATGACAACTGTATGCAAACTATCCTATGGCAACCCTGCAGGCACAGCATAATGCCTGTTAGGTTCAGACACACAGCGGTTGGGCAGTAAGAACACAATCTGATGTCCAACACTTAACTGTACATGTGATATATAGATGGTGTCCACACACAAACAGAAATGTGGTGGTCCACAGATCAAAACATAAGGAAAGGTCACACTGGGCATGCTCGCACACTAAGATAAATGAGATGTGGCAGTCAAGAAGCCATACAAACTGTGAACTAGGCATGCTCACACACTTAGGCCATGTCACAGTTCAGCAGTTGCACACACATATCTGGCATTTCTATGTGTTAACACAGGAACCTCCCACAATACAGACATCTGCCCAGTGCACACAGTGAAGTTACAACAGATGCATAAGTAAAGTACTGGATCCCACTGATATGCAAACATCTCCCACAGTACACATGTTGTTTATAGAGATAGGGAAGGCTATGGCAATAAAGACCCACAAACAGTATATGAGCAACAGATGCGTGCATCTGACAGGTAAACATATGGCCGTAGAGTGCAATACCTGACTGTTGTCCCTAGGGAATACAGAAGGCTATCCACAGTGTATTTGGCGTCTGCCTCCACAGTACAGTAGGCCACTGTGCCTGTGCAAAGTTAATGCATAGATATGCTCTCCCCCTTACTGATGGATAGTAACAGATGTACATACTTCTTCATCCATAATGATGTCAGCACACTATACATATGTCAGGAGCAACAATTATACCCAGTAATGTGAATAGTGCGCTCCGCTACTGTGTCTCTTACAAGTGTCATAACATAGTTAGGTAGGGGGTTGAATCCTGCAAGTGCCCAGTGTGTGTGTGACTGTGTATGGGGGAGTAGTGTGTGCAATTCCATGTGTATGAGAAATGTTCCTTTTGGCAACTATTACTACACAAAACATGCTGCATATTCCACTGTCTAAACACTAATGATGTCAGCACCCTATAAGTACAGCAGGCGAAAGCAATCCTCCCAGTAATGCAAATAGTGTGCTCCGCTAATGCGTATCTAACTAGTGTCATAACATAATTAGGTAGGGGTTTGAATCCTGCAGGTGCCCAGTGTGTGTATGACTGTGTATGGGGGAGTCGTGTGTGCAATTCCATGTGTAAGAGAAATGTCCCTTTTGGCAACTATTACTACACAAAACATGCTGCATATTCCACAGTCTAAACAATGATGATGTCAGCACCCTATAAGTACAACAGGAGAAAACAATCTCCCCAGTAATGCAAATAGCATGCTCTGCTAATGCATCTCTCACTAACGTCATAACATAGTTAGATAGGGATTTGAATCCTGCAGGTGCCCAGTGTGTGTGTGATTGTGTATGGGAGAGTAGTGTGTGTAATTCCATGTGTAAGAAAAATGTCCCTTTTGGCAACTATTACTACACAAAACATGCTGCATATTCCACTGTCCAAACACTGATGATGTCAGCACCCTATAAGTACAGCAGGAGAAAGCAATCCCCTCCTGTAATACAAATAGCGCATTCTGATAATGCGTCTCTCATTAGTGTCATAACATAGTTAGGTAGGGGTTTGAATCCTGCAAGTGCCCAGTGTGTTTGTAACTGTGTATGGGAGCGTAGTGTGTGCAACTCCATGTGTAAAAGAAATGTCCCTTTTGGCAACTATTACTGCACAAAACATGCTGCATATTCCACTGTCTAAACACTGATGATGTCAGCACCCTATAAGTACAGCAGGAGAAAGCAATCCCCTCAGTAATGCAAATAGCACGCTTTGCTAATGCGACTCTCACAAGTGATTGAACATAGTTAGGTAGGGGTTTGTATCCTGCACATGCCATGTGTAATTTTGTCACACAGTTTGTCCATGTGTGTGGGGTGTTGTTCCCAATATTGCACAATATACATTATATCAGTAATGTCAATGCACACATGATGTATGTGTGTGCCAACTACACATATGTACCTGTGAACTGCAAGAGTTCCCATGTCCGAAGCCTGCCTCATGTGAATACATGGAATATGCATCAGACAACTGTATGACTGGGGTGTTCTGTGCAGGGGCTGCATGTGGTATGAGACTATACAGTGTGGGTTGTAGATGGTGTCATCCCACCAGCGAGGGATACATGATTGGTCTGGAGCATATAGTCGACATGTTGGTGATGAACAGGTGCAGCATGTTGTCACCACTTGTGGGAGTGGTAACAAGTTGTTCCATAGCAATGCAGGGAATGAATGATAAGACACCTTCAGATAGGGTCTTGCAGCTAGAATAATACTCACACTGTATGTTTGGGTAGTTGCAGTACAACCATATAATGGTGTGTGTAGAGACCGTCATATTCCCAGTGTTGTCAGGAAGGCCAAGTGGGTTTCCTGGGTATGGGAGTGTGGTGTGTGCCAGGCTATGAACCTGAAGGCAGTCTAACCCACTGTGTGTTGCACATGGAGAGGCTCTGATTGCTTTGTGCAGTGCCACCAACCTGGGAGGGGTGTATCTGAGGTGCCTTTGGATACATCCCCCTGTTCTGTTTTGGTGCATGTGTAGGGGATGACAAGCATGGTATCAGGAATGACCTGGCACTGATGGTGTGCACCTGGGAGCCTTGTACCAGGAGTTTTTACTGCACAGATATTGCTGTACCCCATGCTAAGGACAGTTTCCATTGCATGCATCTTGAGGTTTACACTGCTGCTGTTGAGCAGCATTGCTATTAGTGTCCCATTCCGTGTGATACCTGTGTAGGTGGCTATGTAATGTCAGCCTTGCATACAAAGGCAGTATGTGTGTAGCAACAGCCTCTGCCAATATACAACGGCCCATGGGTGACAGGTGCAAGCTGTCCCAAGCAAAGCAATGTGGCATGTCCAGCATGTAATCCCACACTGACAGGCATTGGATCCCCTTTGGATGTCACTGAAAGATACGTTAAGTGCAGAAACCGATGATCCTGTCTACATATTGTGGCAGCATTCATGGTGAGGGTGAGATGCTACCCAAAGCCAGGGTCATGCCAGCCTGTGCCATAACCTCAGAGAGCCCCTCCATGTCCCTTAACATGTAGTCCAGGGAGGTGCGTCAGAGGTCATACACACCGGCACAGACAATGACTGAGTCATACTGCTACATGCCTTGGAGTGACTGCTTTGCTTGTGTTATGTGGTGGATCATAGTGCCCGACGGGCAGCTCAGCGTGACCTTCACCTTGTTCAGCCTGGGAGCAGGACCACCGTGTACGTGTCAATAGAGATATCTCATACAACCGTAGCAGGTGTGTTATCTAGCCATATGGCCTGACACTGTTTGGCACACAGGCTTTGTGAGCTATGTGTTGCATGTGCTCTGCTCTGGCGTAATGTTTGCTTGTGTGTCTGCTTTGCAGGTTTCAGCTGCTCAGGCAGGATGCTATTCTGAGAGCCCAATAATGTTCCTGTGTGTGTCTGTGTTTGGATTGTGGTCGTGGCAGGTCTATGGGAGACTGGTGCTGTATTCACTGTAGTATCCCTCTCCACCTGACAGGGAATGCCAGTGCTGTGTAAACAGAGCTTAGCCCCCAGTTTGGCTATGTGGTTGCATCTCTCACATGTGTTGTACATGTATGGGAAGGGGAGAGGGTTGTCTGTGTACATGAGGCAGCTGTAACATTGCCACATGACTCACAGATTCCCCAACTTGACCTGAGAGTAGATCGACAGATGACCTTTGCACATGCTACCGTAGCATTGTGACTCCCATACTAAGTAACGACACATAGGGCCAATGGGGAACAAGGTTCTCAAGGTGACTATGTGAGGGTGTAGTGCTCCTGAATTGTCAGTGCTGGCATATATGAATGCTGTCTTGAGCAAATGTGAGGTAAGTCATATGCAATGTGTTACAGGCAAGCTACATGCAAACAGGACAAACAGTGACGTTCTGTCAAGTAACACATGGACATCAGTACAGTAAGCAACACAGATGTCACTAGGGATCCACAGAGGCACTGTATATCTGCACTGCAGGTGGAATCAGTGTTTCAGGAACATAACAGGCAAACGTGCATACAAACAAAGCTACAATCAGAAGGCCTGTATGTAGACTATGCTACAACAAACAAGGTGTACGACTTCCAGTATGTAACAGTGCATATATGCAGGCACGCTAAGCCAGTACCCAGACATTCCCAGGTCAGACGGGCTGGGTCCAGCCGCAACCCCCACAAGTGTATAGACCACGTACCTTCGTAATGTTGAATTACTGGCCTGATACCCAAGTGCTCATACCTGTAATAATACACATGTCAAATAACAGACACTGAGCCCTCACTCAGCAGTTCCAGATGTAGTATGATGTATGCTACGTGTCCTGGCACCACAGTATCCTTGACATGTATGGACACTCTCCCTACTGTCATAGTTAGTTCTGTGTTTTGGTGCTGTTATGCATGGTATGAGGTGTGACCTTGTAGTGCTAGTGTGCTCTTCTGAGCCCTGAACCTGTTGTGTAGTACTGCACAGATATCAACATCCTGAAACATCTGCATTGCAGAGTCAAGTGTGGACAGCATGCAACTCGCAGTTGACATGGCCATCATTGAGTATCAATATATACATTGTTGTATCCCCTGTGCTACCTATGTAGGTGGCCATCCCTTCACAGCCTCACCACCAGTATGCAAAGATGTGCAGACTGAACACTGTGGTAATTAGTATGGGTGTACAAAACAATACAATGACATTCATACTGTAACTGCATCAGGCATGCTGGTATATACCCGCAATGCTATAATTACACTGTACTGTTGACAACATCATACTATTACAATACGTCTATGTAGTCACCCTGTGCATCAGCACCGTGTTAACCTGTTCCTGCACCGATGTTACAGATTGCAGGAGGTGGCACAGTTTCATCATATGCACAGGGTGTGTACCTGGTATGCCTGAGTCTGCCACTGATACAACCAATTGACATGTCTGTGTGTGTGTGTTGGTGAGGGACAGCAGTACAAGATGGGGCAATGTTGATGCAGTGTGTGTGTGTATGCGGTAACCCTAGGTGTTATCACTTTGCATGTGTGTATGAATGCACACAGTCCCACCTCATGGCTGCCATATACAGATGTTTGTTGACAGCCACAGACTGTGCCTGCCAGGACATACAGATCACTGTCTGTGGCCAAGGACACAGTACCTGTGCCTGGCAGGGGTGCTACGGACCGTATCAGGTACCAAGCCAGACTGGGTACTGTCATCAGAAGCAGGTGTTTGTTGACTGGAGACAGGTCCCTGTTGGGACTGTCCAGCGGCACATGCACGTGTCCTCCTGGGGCGGTCCGATGACAGCACAGACCCAGCATTGTTGGGGCTGCTGCTGGCACTATGTGAGCGGCTGCGGCCCTGTTGTCGTCCGAGACGGCTGCCAGCTGCTGCTGTTGCTGGCATACGGCCACGTCGACGCCTCAACCGTCCACCATTGCCCTGGCTCATGGACATATAGTTGTGGAACAGATCTAATGTGTCCCCCCAACATCTGTCAATGACCTCGGTGAAGTTGCGGATGGCAGCTGCAACATCACGCATACTGTCACTTATGGCCATGCGACATGCTCTCAGCTCCCTCAGACCCTGTCTGGTGTACCGTTCCATATGTGACTGTACCTGCATTACAGCCCGAAACATAGCTGGGGTTGAAAGACCTCTGTGGGCACGTCTGACAGGGGCGGTACGCCCACGGATGCTCCCACGAGAACCCATGGACGTCTGCCTGTGTGGTACCATGTCAGGGCCCTGGCCATGGCTGCAGTGTGGGGATGCATGTGCCACCGGTACCACATTACCCTGGTCAATGCCCAGTGTATTCTGTCCATCACCTAGGGACATTGGTGACAAAGGATGTATTGGCAGGATGACTGTGCTCATTGATGGGGTCGACAGCTGTGTAGTGTCAATTGGCTGACCAATGACGGACCCTGGCACACCTACCTGTGCCATTACACAGGTATCATCATCACTATCCACAGCAGCTGATTCAGGTTCCCTGCTGCATGACACCAGAGCAACACCAGAACCCGTGGGAGTAAGATAGGAGACACTTTACAATGTGTACACAATGCCACCACTGATGCACACATGCGCACATGCACACATGCACACATGCACACATGGGCACATGCACACATGCACACATGGGCGCATGCACACATGCACACATGGGCACATGCACACATGCACACATGGGCACGTGCACACATGCATGCATGCACACATGGGCACATGCACACATGCACACATGCACACATGGGCACATGCACACATGCACACATGTGCACATGGATACATGCACACATGCACACATGGGCACATGCACACATGGGCACATGCACACATGCACACATGCACACATGCACACACCTCAGTATATGAGATATCAACCCACAGACACAAACACACCTGCAATCACACATAGCACTACTGCTTCAGCCTATTATTACTATTAGTATACAGAGTAGTGAAGGTAATGGTATTTCACACTCACCAGCGTGGATAGGCTGCCTTGCTGTTACACCAGAGGGACCTGCGGAAAAGAGACATTTATCATCATGGGCACAACTGTGCCATTGATACTGTGGGCATGATACAGTTCAGTAGTACAACAGTTAGCTTCCACAGGTGTACTGCAGATAATGAGGTTATCACTAATGCACAATAATTACCAAGATAGCAGCTACAAATCGAGGACACACCCCACACATGCATAACCTAACAGTGTACAGAATGGTCACTATACACATGGCATGTTACCTGCACGCTCTGTGTCCTGCTGCTGTGTGGCTCCAGCCTCCATCATTACACATGTATGCTGTTGTTGTTGCTGCTGTGCTGGAGCCGCAACACTCAGGAATAGTCCCTCCAGTCTGGTGAGGGGGGATGTCTAGCCACCCCACCACCTGTGGCAAGCTGCTGCCTGTGGATATCCGATGCACACTGACGGACATTTCTAATTAAATCACTGCAGTGATGGCGTACCTGCTCATATGTCCAGTTATGTGTGCCTATGTCATTTACCCGACGGACCAGGTCTTGCCACAGTGCAGCCCTCTCCTGCTGGTTCTGGCTGGTGCAGGAAAAGTGTACAGCGAAATCCCGCACCAGGCTCTGGTGTATCTCCTCTTCCTCTGCAGCGGAGTAGACTGGGTTCTGCTGGTGAACCATGGCCCTGAAAAGGAGAAGGGAAATATGTCAGCAATATCTGTCTATAGCACACATAATACACATTATACTTGACTGCAGTGATATAACTTAGGCACCATATATAGCATTTGTCTGTCTATTGGGGGATACACATGTACATGACCAGATATCAGTGCTCATCTGTCAACTGTGCAACAGTACCTGGCACACTCCATACAACAGACTAGTATACTGCAGCAGTCAACGCACTGTTTCAGGTACGATACACAACCTCACACTGGGGGTTTGAATCAAGGTACTGTATGGGAAACATTATCAGCCCATGCACTGCACACAATGCACGTTACATATTTCACTGGTAATGCACACTACTCTTACTTGCCATAACCCTACCTACACCACAGTAACATACAGGATAACACAGCACAACATATGGCAATGTAGTATGTGTTGATCGCAATACCCCACACACCTGTCTCTGGCCTCACACCAAGGACACACACTACCATGACAGACAGACAGTCATGGTGAGCAATCACACCAGTACACAATATGCACCCAGTCACTAGCACACTCATTCCACCTCACATATTCCATTTGCAATGTGTTAATGGGTGTGCATTGTGTCCTAGGTAGGTAGTGTGCTGTTGGCCCTGGGCCTACAGCAGCATACTGTTATGCTACCCTGCCCCTTGTGACACATGTGTTATGATCGTACCTGCTCCTTACAAACAGTTAAATAGGGTGACTCATATGGCATATTACCTATCAGCATAACATTCAGCAGGGGCATGTCTGACATCTAATCATGGGGAGCCTTGCTTCTTAATTCTGTGTGGTCTACTACAGGGTATGTCATATCTGTGGGTAGGGTCCCATACCTCCTCCATGTGCTCTATACTGCAGTGACAAGGATGACAGACATAGGTAATTTGTGTTGTGGATGTTGGAGGTGTTACCATGATTGGGAGACAACTCTCATGGGTGTGACCAAACTATGTATATCTAACAGTGGTAACCTCTATGTAGGTAGTCTGTGTGCACTTTGTGGTGTTTGAGTGCATTGACACAGTTACTTGCATATGTCTGTGTCCTTCACCATATCTGTAGCTGTCATGGGAGGTACATACTGTGTAGGACATTGTGGGGTGTGGAGGGGTACAGTGACCTGCATGTCCATAGCTGACACACCATGTCCGCTGACACATTCCATGTACAGGTATTACAGGACTAGTGTGCCACTGTGTATATCGATGTGGAGCCTATTGTACACTTGTTGACCCTGTTCCCCCCTGACACATGCAGTGGTGGGCAGGCATGTACATATGTGGTGGTTACTGGTGTCAATGTTTTTGAATGGGGTATGGTACTCCAGTATCCACACTGGTGTTCACTCCATGCCTGTGACACCAGGCACCTGTAGCAAGACATCTGCACACATGTGCCTCACACAGTCTATATATGTATATATATATATATATATATATATATATATATATATATATATATATATATATATGCAGATATATGTATTGATATATTTATATCTGTATATGGATATATATCTGTTTGTATATATGTATATATAATATGTATATATAGATGTAGATATATACATATAGATGTGGGGAGAGTGGGAGAGAGTGAGAGAGAGACACAGGGTGAGTTTGAGTGTGAGGGGGTGGGACAGAGAGTGAGAGATAGTCATATACAGACATATCTGTTGTCAGTCAGTTCTATCTGTATATGTGTAAGTCTCTACAGATATCTATATATGTATGTGTGTATTACATATATTTGTACGTACGTATTCTACCACTCTCGATGTCTGTGCAGTAAGTGAGAACCTGGTTCAAGGCTCCTGAGAGCACACCAGTGGTACCATGCTATACCCCGCATCATGCATTTTGGCCCCAGGACTCGGGACAAAACAAAAAGGGAGTGGGTGTGTCCATATTCATGGAGGACACACACACCTCCAACTTAGTGGCAACATATGTAGCATCACAGACCATTCAGGTGCAGATAACCATAGGCACACCTGCTATACAACTGGTAGCATGTTACAGACCACCGTCCCAATCTCAGGGACCACAGTTGGCCTTCCTGTAGACATTGGAGGATATGAATGTCCCACCACACACCATCATATTGGGATAGTGCGACTACCTAACATACACTGGGTGCATTATTCTACCCCAAACACCCTAGCCCAAAGGTTCCCGGAATTCACTAAGTCAAATGCAATGGAACAGCTAGTCACCTCTCCCACAACAGGAGATAATATACTAGACCTGATCATCACAAACATGGGGACAATGTGCTACACACTGGAAGTATACCCCTCACTAGTTATATCTGACCACAGACTAATCCCCCTGGATATACATATTCCACCTCCTCCACAGCACAACAGACTACAGTGGGAAACCTCTCACATGCTGACTTTACACGTCTTATAACTGAGTTAGTATCCTTAATGCCCACTGGGCCAGTGTAATCCACGTCCCACAATGCAGACACCCTCACATATGCTTCTACAGATATCTCCAAGAATGCATGGATCATGCAATCACAAATGGAACCATGACCCTCTCCACCAAGGGCAGGCGTCCTGTCTGGTGGACCCCAGCATTATACAAATTGCATAACAACAGATGGTAGCTACTGCATGGCAGAGCATACTTCCATAGAGCTACGGCATCTCTCATCAGCAGTAGTAGAAAGATACGTTTTGTCGTACAAACATGCAAGGCCAACAATGAGAGGGATATTGCTATGGTCACTATAGATAATCACAAGGTCTTCCTCTGCTATGTTACACACCTGGGTGGGAACCCTCAGTTGTGTTCACAGTTAGTTCACAGTGACATACGCTACACTGAACACAAAGATAATGCCAACAGTCTGGCAGACAGGTTCATTGCAGGTTTCTCCACTCCCTCACCCACACATGTGGAATTACTTATCCCAGCTGACTGTAACCTCCCTGTCATCTCAGATGTCCAGCTGGGAACCACCCTCAGTGGAGCTGTAAACACAGCATCAATGGGACCCAATGGTATTGCAGGTTGCATGCTATGTGAACTGCAAGAGGAGCTACACATGCACATTACATGCTATTCAGCCGTAGCCTTACTACAGCATATGTACCTGGACACAGGCATACAGCAACAGTAGTCCCACTCCACACAGGAGGCACCTCTACAGACCCTGGTAACTACCACCCCATAAGCTTAACCAGCCTGGTCTGCAACACTATGGAAAGGATCATTATGGTACCCATACACAGAGACATTGGGGACTTAGACACTTGATCCCACCCGGTTTGGCTTTGTAGAGGGCAGATCCTGCCTTATGAACCTGGTTGACCTTTTCAAATCAGTCACTATAGCCATTGCTGAGGGCATAGCGGTTCATACAGCCTACCTGGACTTGCCTACAGCATTCGACACAATACCGCAGTCTGCCATCATAGACATGATCAACAGCTGACATGTAAATCCATATGTCACATGATGGGTTGCAAACCAGCTAACGGATAGAAACCCTATAGTCAACCTCACTGGTGCCATGTCAGACTCAGAGCCAGTCAAATGTGGTGTCCCACAGGGCTCTGTCCTGGGACTGCTCATGTTAGGCATATCATTCTCAGATGTGGAAGCAGACATGGGAGGGTAGTGGCTGACAATGTTCAAAGATGACTGCATACTAGGCGCCATAGGCGATACACCTGCTGACACATACATCCTACTGACAGGCCTCACGGACACCAACAACTGGTGTCGGAGTCATGGCCTGACACTGCATGTCATGTAATGTATACTCATACCCTTTTGGACGGAAAAGGTACCTACATATTATCACATAGACAATAACCCACTGAGTACAGACAAAGTAATCGGAGACCTGGTGACACTGTGCAATGCTGACCTCTCATTTGACACCCACGTTGCCAAAGTGGTTGGATGGACTTCCTACCTTGCCCACCTTATCATGAAGGGATTCACATCCACATCAAAAGGGGTCATTGTACCCCTATACTCCTCCCTTATCAGGCCCATGACTGTGTACTATGCCCCATTTGGTATGTACCTCACCTGGCACTTGCAACAGCTAGGGGGACCCCATGAGTACATCACCAGGAGGATCAAGGGTCTGCAACAACTGTCATATGCTGCCAGACTAACGTGACTCATGCTCTATTCCATAGCATACTGCCTACATAGGGGTGATCTGTGCCTGATGTAGTAGGTCATGTCCAATCTGGTAGTGATGGACATGTTCCACCTCATACAATTCAAATCCATCAGAATCATGGCAGCTACGGATTTAAACCTCAGCACACATATGAATAGGACATACTGTAGGGACAGAAACATCACTAAGAGGCTTCCCATACTGTGGAACAGGATCCCAGTTCATGTTAGGCAGAGACCCTCACTGACTCTCTTTATGTGCATTCTTGACAAGTGGATGGGAGATCATAGGTTTACAGCAGGGGTCTTCTCTGTGTCACTACTAGACAGAGGCACAGTACACTAATGCTATTATATAGGGGGGGGGTCTTCACTGTGTCACTACTATACAGAGGTGCAGGTTTCTAAATCTATTCTATACACTGTCTGCAGATAGCCTAGTACTAAACTATGCCACTGTGAAACTATATCTGTCTATGTATTTCTACATCCCTCTCTATCTATGTATACACATATGCATATTATATATATATATATATATATATATATATATATATATATATATATATATATACATCCATATCTCAATATACATACGTATACACATGTTATATATATATATATATATATATATATATATATATATATATTATATATATATATATATATATATATATATATATATATATATTTATACTCCTTTTAGTTCCACATATGTATACACACAGTAACGTACTGCTGAACACCCATTACTGTACCACCTACTTGTACATTGCACTACAACCTACATTGCTATGTGCACATAGCTACTATCACATACATATGTATGTGGAGCCTTCAGTGACAGTTTCAGTATGTCCCCGTCCCTATGCACATCCTCATATACATAGCTACAGACCAATAACACATCTGGAGGGTTCACACTATGTAGAGTATTATAGTAGTACTTTACAGTACCTGTGTTTGTTGCAGCTGTTTGTGTAGGCTTGCAGTTGCTTGGCCTGCTGTCTGCCTCTTTGCATTGTTGTTTCAGGTTTGTTATTTCTTTCTCTTTCTTTCTTTCTGTCTTTCTTTCTTTTTTTTTTTTTTTGTTTTCTCTCTCTCTCCCTCTCTCTCTACCTCCGGCGGGTGCAATGACAGTATTTTATGTGTGGACTGGGAGTACAGGATGCTTTTGTAGGTATCTGCACATGTCAATGTGATGGCCTCTGCACCAATTGTTAGCCAGCATTTACTAATTGCATGCAGCCTGTTGTGTAGTGATTGCAGTTCTCACTGTGATTAAAGGCCTGTGCTATAAAAAGGTCTGTTAGGTAGGCTTAGCCCTTTCAGATTATCAGGGTGGGGACCATGCTGGTTTGCTGTGGACACTGTTCTGTGAGTGTAAGGGTTGGTATGTCTCTCATATTTTAGGCTGTGTTGTAGCCACTGCAATGCATGTTGTTCTGTAAGCTGAATATTCCTTCCTCCAGTGTCCTGTTCTCCGTGTGTATGTAAACTGACACCTATGACTAGTAATACTGTGTATATGGGTGTGTGTGCTTTCCTGTGGGGATTGTGGTGTAACTGTTATATAGCAGTGGCTCTTGCAATCTGTTGCTATGGCTTCAGTATTTGCCCTTTACATTTACTCCTTGTATGCCTGCTAGGTGTCTTTCCTGTTATGTGTTGCTATGGCTTTCCTATTTTCCATTTACATTCCCAGCTTGTAATGCTTGCTAAATCTGTTTGGCCAGCAATTCCTTATGTGTTTGTTGTGGTAGGATGTTACTGCATGCAGTATGGTCTGGCCATGGTGTGGGCCTTGACACTTACGGGGGTATTTGATCATGCTGCTGAGCAGGCCTCAGATACTCTCCGGTGCATCATTTATCAGGCTCATGGAATGGTACATAGCAGTGGGTTACTCCAGTGACATATTCTGATACTCTGCAGTTGTGACTGTGGGTTATTTCAAGCATATGTATTAGTACACCATTTGTGCCGTGCAGGTTGTGCATACCTTCAGTCAGTCATAGTTACCATTGCATGTGTAGTTACACCTTTCTACCTACTTTTAGTACATTTGGCAGGGTGTCAGTGGGGCACAGTTGACATTGGTTTTCACATCAGGGACATCCCTGTAACTCAGTTGCAGTTGCTATGTCTGAACTCTTAACTATTCAACTATGGCAGTGTTCATCCTGCTCTGAGTATGTGTGTGGCTTGCCAGATGCTACTGTGACATTATTACCTAGTAGCTACCAACTAGCATGACTGTTTCTCAGCACACAGTACTATTTTACAAATCCACTAGATTTGACAGTAAATATACATGACATGCTTTGTGTACTAGACTTGTATATTCCCTTTACATTAATTCCTACTTTTTTATGATATATTTCTTTCAGCACAATGTTCTTGTACAGCACTCATGGCTTAGTGGTAAGTCATGCAGACTAGTGTTTCCAAAGTCCTGGGTACGAGACTGAGGGAGGTATTTTATTTTGCTGCTGAGAAAACTACAGGCCTTGTCATTCAGAGTGACTAAGGCACTTTTAAGCAGTTGTAAGCGGGTTAGCGCTGGTTTGCGCGGAGGTCACACATGCGCACTGCTGCTTAGCTTCACGCACACCCGCTTACTACTGCTTAAAAGTGCTTACTCTCGTGCACACCCGCACTATTTTCTTTGAAAGAAAAGAAAATGGGGAGATAGGAAAGCGGTGAAAAAGGGGTCACAAAGAGGGTAGGACAGTAGGAAAACAAGCTCGGGTTTTGCAGGAGGGATGTAGGAAAGGCCCATAGCTGCCCATTTCTTCGTCAGCAACAGCTGTGCATATGTTTGTAATTTGGTGTGAAATTTGAAACCTTCCACCCCTGAGAGAGGTGTAAGGACAACAATAATACTTGTTGTACAGCCAATTGTAATTGCCAGTTTACATGTCCAGCAGACATGTGTGCAAAATGGGCAGCTATGTATGGGGCGTAATTTTTTTGTGGGTACAGAGTGCCCTTTTTTTTTTTTTCAGGTGAGAGTGGTATGTCAGGTACAGGAAGTCGGTATACCTGGGGAGGTAGGTTGAGGAGGTTAACAGACAAGACAAACAAGACGCATACAGGGGCAGTGTATGACACATGTGGGGGGGTTACACAATTGGTGGGGATGGATGTTTGGATATCTCAAGCCCATGAGCCCACAGATGGCAACAGTGGAACTGAGATCCCCACCCATGGGCAGTTGCCACTGCGCCTTCACTGCCCAGGATGGGGCTGTGCTGGGGGCTGTGTAGGCCGGGCAGCAGGCACGCCCATGAGTTTTGCCACCCATGCCTCAAGCTGGCGTAGGGGCCCAAGCACAGCGTGTCGGATCTCCCTACGCACCACAGTCCGGACACTACAGAGGGTGAGTGGATGTTCTTCTCCGGCCACGCTTGCAGAGGGGGGAATGAGCCCCATCCCCTGCAGTGCTTCCACCCGCAGGTGGCACAGGGCCACCGGAGGAGGGTCCGGCTTGGGCACTACTGCCAGGTGCACTCGCCAGCTGAGGTGGGAGAGGTGGGTCCGCTGGAAACCGCCTTCCCTGTCGTCCTATGTTGTGCATTATGTTATGACAGTTTGGGTTACTAACGTACAATACCATTCACAATTAGTTGTAACAGCATGCATTAGTATTCCCATTAACCAAACACCCATAATTCAAGCCATTGAACAGCAAGCATAAGACATGCATAATTTGAACAGCAATACACATTCCAACAACATGCAGGGTTGATTGATAGCAACAGGCCATCAGGTTTGGATGTATGAACAGGGCAGATGCATCAACATACATGCAAATATGTATGAACCAACAGGACAAATGTCCAGGGGTGTTAATTGTGATTGCACATACCCATTTCACGTGGAATGGATTATTTGTGGTTATAGGGTAGGGTGAAGAAATATTTAATTAACAACTTCAAATACCTATACATATGCTGTACATTTCTACTAGCTGCAGATATATACACACAGGTCTGCCTACAGTTTCCTATGTGATAACTATTTCAGGTTGGTGATAGGAATGTTACTGCTACATCAATATACATTTCATATTTATTCATACACATTCATATCTGGCTCTGTTCAGCTACATCATCCTGCAACATTTGCTTTATATGGCTATAGACAACTGTGGATGTTTGGTATTTCAGACAACCATACTATCTGCATATTGCAGACTGAGAGCAACATATCCAGAGTTTGGGACACACATTCCAGCTTCAATACTGTTTTCAGCACATGTTGCTGTTTGGTTCTGCCTGTCACATTCATTTCATTCTGTACTGACTGCAGTATACTTTATTCAGGTGTTATTACTACTTTATTGGTGGATTCATACCTCTTTCTCACACTCTCTCACTTGTTTTATCTTTACAATTCAGGATGGTACTTAATTCTAGGCTTTATTGACATGTTTTACCTTTAGTTATAACAATCCTTTCCAACAGTCTCACTTATGTCATTTCATCAGGGATATATTTCACATGTGTTTTATTCAGCTTCTTCAGCTGTACTTTTCAGCCTGCTGCAGGTTATGTACTATTATATTACAGGTGGGACATCATTATTTCAGACTTGTTTCATTTTTATGTTTGGATTACAGGCTGCATCACACTTTTGTAATCAAGCAATACATGCAAACTCTCTTACACTGTTACTTGCACATTTTATTAATTAGTGACTACACTGCACTCTTTTGCTAACTGTCATACTTATATATTTATTTACAGTTACAGGGAGAGAATTACTGACCTGCCTGGTGGCACAACCGCACCAGCCTATCGCCATAGGCTCGACGGTTTGCAGAATGGACACCTGCAGCTGTAATATAAATGAAGTAATATTGGAATACACATCTCCATAATATCAGCTAGGTTAATTTCTTACATACATAATTACATGTAACTTACTCAGTAGTGGGGCGTTGGGTATTTGCCGGGCCTCCTGGATCCAACGGTTCAGTCGGTCTTGCTTCTGTCTCTTCAGGTCCGCATGATGGACCTGCTCACCAGTCCTTGGTATTCCTGTGGCACTGGTAAGATCATGTGCCAACCGGTCCCATGCCTCAGCCGTATATGCTCCCCACAGGACCTGGCCCTGCATGAGTTGGGCCTCATGATTATGGACGAGGAGCCAAACCATATATTTGGACTCCTCAATGCCCCACCTCTGTGCTTGGAAGCAACTACCCTCTCCTACACCTGACATCCTGGCTGCAAGTTGATTCCACAATCGATTATGCTGTGTATTCCCGCCTATGGGGCTTATATATGCCGTTTTTCCCGCACTTATCTGTGATTGGCCATTTTGGAATTGTATCAGCTTCACAAAACCTACTTTGTCATGCTCCTCTTTCTATTCATTCCTATATATATGCTATTACTGCATTTCTAAGTGCAACTGTCATGGCTTAGTGGTTCAGTACTTTGACTATGATGCATGGTATCCTGGGTTCGAACCTGGCCATTGCTTTTTATATTTTATGACTATCTACACAGGTTAGGAGGTGTGTCTGTGTAAAGGCAGTTTTGATACAGCTTGCTCAATGTTGCCCGTCAGTTAGCTTGTTGGCACGGTGCGCAGCTCTGCGCAGATGGATCACGCTGGTTTATGCATGGTTTGGCTGTCAGCACGCATATTACGCTCAACTCAGCTACAGGCACACAGTTTCAGCGTGTTAAAATGCTGCTCAACCCCGGGCACTCATTTTACACCTATTAAACCACTGCTCACCTACGGGCACTCATTTTACACCTGTTGTAACACTGCTCACCTACAGGCACTCATTTTACACCTGTTAAAACACTGCTCACCTACAGGCAGATATCCTCAACTAGTTACACTGTAGATCAGCTATAGGCACATCTGACATTTTTTTTTTTTTTTATTATCTCACATTTCTTCAAAATACATGGCCCATTTCATTACATTTTACATAAAATATAATTTATATATGTACATATATGTCAGGGAATTGTTTTGTGCATATTTCACTAAAAATAAAAATTGATGTTGTGGGGGCTCGAACCATGACTGCCTGGTCTTCAGCCAATGTCTCTACCGCTACGCTATTGCTTCTTGGCTTACTTTGCATATTTAGTTCTTATATCCTTTTCCACTGACTGCTAACTGTGGCTAAGCGCCGGGCACGCCCGCGCAAACGAGCGCACTCACGGGCAAACATCTTTACAACTTATAAAAAAAATATATAAGATGTTCATTTATACATTTTATGTTCATAGTCTGTGGGGGCATGTGTTGTGTTTATTCACATTTACACGGACTCTGTCGTGGGCGTTTACTTTCGGGACTTTTACTCTTCTGGGGGCGTGTCCGTTTGCAGGGCTCGCCCTACGGACATGCCCCCTACTGTCTTACACGGACTGTGTTAGCCTTAGGTGTGATTCAGCATGCCCTCATGCATATGCATGACATGCTGACATCACACCATTTAACTGCAGCCTCCGTGTAAGCCTTGTAACTCTTACACGGAGGCTTTGTGAATCCTGCCCAGTATCTATGGTTCCTTGGTGCTTTTTTCTTTGGTACATCAGAAAGGAACTTAAGGTTAATTTCTTTTTAGGTAAATATGCTGAAGCAGAGAATACAGCAGTGGTTGGACAGCATACACAAATTCCCAGTATCTACATCCTACATCTAATATGCAGTAACTACTGTGTATACATTTATCCCACAGTGTAGCAACCATGTTGCTAACTGTTATCTCAACTCAGCATTTTATTAATATGTATATCATATTAACTCCCCTTTGCTACACTGCAGCTTCAATTCTCTCTCTCTCCCATCCTTTGTTAGCATGTCTGCTTTAATTTATGTTTTTATTTTATTTTTATGTTTTATTTCTGCTCAAAAGTCTGGTATTAACATTGAGATTAGTTATGATTGCACCAATGTGGCCGCATTTATATGCTACAGATTATTCTTTGATACTTCAGCACATTTAGCTGCAGTATCTGAATACATTTCCCCCACCCCCCCATCTTAATTACTTCTGCAGTACAACCAATGTTATTTCTGCACAGTTTCCCCATTTCACTTCCTCTCCTTCAGAATTTGGTCCTTGTACCTGCCCTTAATACTTCGGTTGCACAGTACATGCTTGTATGTTAGATTTGGTTACAAGCAAGCTGTTTTGTTTACATTGTGTGCTCGTGCTTGTACGCACCTTCCATGGCCGTGAACACTAATCCTGGCCGTAAAATGCTGCTTGCCAATGTGTGGGCACTATGAGCAGCATGCACATATTCAATTAGTACTGCTGCTTGCCATGCTAACACACTTAAATCATGTAGGTGTAGCGAGAAGCCTACATGATTGTTAATGAATCCCAGTGAGAGCCATTCTCATATCATATAAAAGTACACCAATGAACAATTTAGCAGATTGCTGTTTTAGCTCTTGCTCATTTTTGGGATGTGGCTGGAAGCCAGAGCATGGGGAAAATCCCAATGGATACCAGCAGTATTTGATTAAACTACAGATAAGGCACCACAGCACACACTCAAAGTAAAGAACCAAATGTCCATGGGTAAAGTGATGAGATGCAAATGTCTAAAAAAAAAACAAAAAATCATAGCTTACAAAAGCAACTACATCCATATAACATAAGCTGCCAGAAATGAGTTTAACAAGCTTAGAAAGAAAATATTAAAATAAAATAGTGAAAAAAATAAATAAAAAGCATAGATATATCACCCAATTAGGGGAAAAAATCATTACTGGGTGTGTGGCTTGGGTGGCAAGCTGAAAGCAGCAGAATTCTTCAGCTCTGCAGTTTTTAAATTCTTTTGATAGTATTTCTTAACTAATTTCACCAATATACTTGAAACTGACAAATCTAGAATCTGGGAACTATAAGCTACTTGTTGGCATAATTTTCCAGGAAAAGTATTTATACTTTCCTGTCAAATTCATCAGAAAAAAAGAAGAAAGAAAGTACATCAATTCTTGCTACTGTACAAGACTTGGTGATAAAAATAGACAAACTGGATCTAAAACTTGATAATATAAAGGAAGGAGATGATGATAGTTCCAACAAACACATTTATTGTTAGTGCTTTCCTCTCATACAATCAGTAAACGTCTTCAGGGTCTAGTATCATCTTTTTTTTGTTTTTGAAGTTGGTTTTAATATTTAGTTGGTTTTAATATAAAGGAAGAGACAACTAAACAGATTGAACTACTGGATGATGTTCTTGAACGACAAACCACCCAGATTGCTGCACTTGAAGACTCTGTATCCAATACTGACTACAGGCTAACACAGAGAGAGAGAGAGTGAAAAACATTGATTTTCTTCTTCAGGAAAACATCAGATTTACAGAGAAAATTGATGACATAGAAAGCCAGGAGGAATACTATAAGAATTTGTGGCATCCTGGAACAGATTAAGGGGGACAATATGATAAATGTCCTGACTACCTGGATAGCTAAGACTTTAAACTTGCTGGAAGCACTACCTTTGGTATTGAGAAGGGCACACAGATCACTAACTACAGTTCCTTCAACTAGTAAACTTATTCATCCAGATCTCTTATTAAAAAAATCATCTCTAGTCAAGACACTACCTGGTCTCATGCTCCACTGAAAATAGGAGACCAAACCATCAGATTTGATGATGACTTTTCCTCCAATGTAATGTCAAAAAGAAAGGCATGCATTCCATCAATAAAATCTTTGAAAAAGATGGGGATTAAGAAGAGCCAAGAGGCATAACTGACTTTCCAGCAAGAATAAGGCTGCATCTACCAGAAGGAAAGAAAACGTTTGACACCCTTGAAGAAGCTTCCACATATGTGCAGAAATAGAACCTCTTAAATCAACTTGAACCAATGGACTCTTCTTTTAACTTGCAAAGACAAGAGTCAAAAAATGAATGTACAACTAAAGAAAAAAATCTATAGACAAGTAAATAGTTTTAATTTTTCTTTTCTTATGAAATAAATATCTCATTTTAATTAATTTGAATCGACACACAAAAGGTAATGTATTTTTCCCCTAATAATATGCTTATAATAATTCAAACCTATGCTGTATTCTCATTATGCTCAAACCACTACTGAAATAGAATATAATTGTTCTTATCTACTTTATTACTCATTATTCTCTGCACATACTTTTTTCATCATCTTGGTTTCAGCAAACAGTACTTTTTTTAAAGGAATGCTTAAAATATTGTCTGTTCACATTTAAAACATTGAATTCATTATTAACAATGTATGCACTTGTTCACTTGGTGAGTTTTTATTAATGTCTTTAGTTAGTTAAAGTGACTAAATTTTGCTTAAAAATAACATTTTATACTGTTTTTATGACTTTCATGTTAGAGTAGTTTTTTTGCTGTGTAACACTGCTTGTGGCTTGTTTGCAATTAAGTGTTTTGTGCTTGAAAGTCTTTATTTTATCATAAAATTCCTGCCTACTTACTTTTTAGTAGATTTTGATGGTTTTCAAAGCAAGGTCAAGCTCCTAGCAGTTCCAGTAAGCTCCCATACTTGTGCGGAATGACTTGTGACATCTTTCAGGAAGTAAACATGATTTTTGAAAATGTTTCTTCTCACTGCACATCACCATCCAATCAGAATCATGAACTGATGTTTGAATATTTTTTTTGCAGGTTAAATGGCTGTTTTTACAAAACAAATTGTAAATACTTGTTTTCTTTTTAAAAATCACTATATAATATAGTTTACTTTATGAAAATAGTTAAATAAGTATAATAAATGTTCAGTTTATAGTAGAGACAAATTTAAGTGTGCAAGTTTACTTGAACAGTTTAAAAGTCTGTAATTTGGCTACATTAAAATGACATGGTGATAGTTATTGGATATTGCATAGGTAGTTCAGTAGGCAAATTTGTATGTGTTTTATAAAAGCTTAAATATTATGGTACTCAGTTTTATAAACAGATTCTTCCTTTTCTCATATTTTAAATGTACATATTGTTTCTCTTCTGTTTTTCTGTTATTCTGCAGTTGTTAAGAGTTGTCTCTTGATTTCATGAGAGAGTTAGTTTGTGGCTTCTGTGTGGAACATAGCAAGCCTGAATTAATGTTTTCCATGTAGAAGGTTGTTGAACTGTATATTGTTATTGTTTTTAACTTCTCACCCATAATAATTTTATTTGTGATATGTCCAGAATAAACATACAAAAACTCTTTTTAACTTTCTTCAGAGTAGTATTCTTTATTAAATGACCACATTTAATGTTTTATCTTTGAACATCAGTGGGTTTAACAACCCCATGAAAAGGAGTAGTGTTAACAAATATTTATGTTTACATAAACTGGCATTGTGTTTTTGCAGGAATCTCACTTGCTAAGAGAAGATTTAAATGGATTAGGATTTAAGGAGTATAAAGTATTGATAATCTCTCATTTTAATCATAAAAGAAGGGGTGTCCTAATCTTTTGCAAAAAATTATTAAGAATACTTGAGATAACGGAGTATTACTCAAGCAGTGATGGTATGCTTGCATTAGTTGTAATAAAATTAGATAAAAAGATGCATATTTTCATCAATACTTATGGGATACCTTGTATTGGTACAAGATCTGTGAAAAAAAAAACATTTAAACATTATATCGCTGCTTTCTTGAGGTGAAATACTTTTACCAGGTGGTTTCAATTGTATTTTGTTTTCCACTGATACTACAAGCCCTAAACCATTTAAAAATCTCTTCAATGGCTAAGCATTTAAATAATTATATAAAAACAGAAATTTAATTGATACAGATTGCATAAAACCATCTTCTTCTTTAAAATATTCTCATTATTCTTAAAGGTTTGGTACACAGACTAACATAGATAAAGGGCTAGATTCAATAAAGCCTATAATAATTGTGCATTGTTCTGAGTGAGCAGACAACACAGGCATAACACACATCTTCTTCCTTGAACTTTTAATTTTCCTACTGATATTCTTGCGGATTTAAATATTTACAGAGACTCATACAGGTTAGCACAAAGTGTGAAAGCACAAAAAATGTGATATGATTTTTATTGAATACATAGTGCATACACTTAGTGTACACATAGTGTACACTTAGTGTAGGCTTTATTGAATATGGCACAAAGTTTTAGTAATCATTTCTTTACTGTCAAAAATAGATAATGTATTGTTAGTACCATGCCCTATGTCAGACCCTAATGCTACCACTTTCAGAATAAATTTTAATACAGATATATTAAGCTTTTGTCAAAGAATACCTGCTTATATAGTAAAAGTAAAAGACTTTAGAGAATGTTTTTAAATGAAATAGAGCAATACATGGATCTTAACAATAATGAGGAGGTTCCAGATATGATTTTATGGAGCACTCTAAAGGTGGTTTTATATGGTAAAGCCAAGAGCTGGTGTATAACCAAAAGAAAAGAGTGGGACAAAAATTAATTGACATACAAAATGAAACTGATAAGTTAAAACTAAATCTATTACTAAATGATAAATCTGTACTAGCTAACATAAGTAAACCAAATAAGGAATACCAAGCTATCTTACAACACAAAATTTCTGTGAACCTGGAGAAAATTAGATTGCAATCGTATTTAGTTAATCTAAGAGTTTACATAAACTTGCAGTTAAATCTAAATATTAAAATGAGAATAATCATATCAAAGAAATTGTATATAAAGAAAATAATCCGACTATTAGAACCACAGATTTAAAAAGTAGTTTACATTGTTTTAAGAAGCATTATGAAAGTATTAACAGTAGTAAATCAATCACAAATGACAATAAATAAATAGTTTCTTAAAGGACAACATTCAAAAGAAATTGTCAAAAAATAATAAAAGTAATACAGATAAACCCTTTTCCTTCAAGGAATTGAAAGACTGAATAAAAAACTTTAAGACAAATAAAGCACTGGAACTAGATGGCCTAATCCTAGAATTTTATATACTTTTGCCTGACAATATATTAAAAATTTTACTTAACAGACTCCAAGAAGTTCAAACTGCAACTAATGTCCCTCCCTCATGGAAATATTCTAACTCCCATTTTAAAACCTGATAAAGAACCTAACCTATGAACATCATATAGAACAATCTATTTGCTGAACATAAACTATACAATTTGTATGTATATTTTAGCAGGTTAATTAAATAATATCCTCTCTGGGTTAGTTTATGAAGACCAATTTGGTTTCATTAAGAATAGAAAGCTGTATAATGTAATAAGACTACTTTCCTTAATAGACTTAGCAAACAAAAAAAAAAATAATGAATTATCTGTTATAAGCCTTAACACAGATAAAGCTTTTGATTCTTTAATTTGGTCATATCTATTTAAAATGTCCCCTTTCTCCATTACTTTTTGCTCTTGCCATAGGATCTCTTGCAAACTACAATATAAATAACAATAATATTAAAGGATATACAATTTCAGATGAATTATCCCCTAAGATACAACTGTTTGTTGACTATTTATTAATAACTTGTGACAATGTTGAAAACCAAACTGATCATTTATTGAAAATTAAGACTCTTTTGCACATATCTCAGTATTACAATTTAATCATTAAAAACTCAAAAGGGAAAGTTACCACAAAATTGAAATCTAGCAGGAATATTAAAGGGAAAGGTATGCACATTAAATGTTTATGAGTCTTCATTGAATCTAATTATAAAAAAAATCACTCATAACTAATTATCAACACCTAATAAATTCTATTATAAGCTTAACAGATAACTGGAACAGACTGTTTTTTTTCACATTTGAAGATAGACTAGCTTTAATTAAAATTATATTATTAGTCCAGATTCTATTTATTAATCAAGCCTTAATACTGCACCCACCTACAAAATTTAAAACAAAATTAAACAATAGTTTACTCAAGTTTTTTGGTACCCTAAAACCAAGAATTTCATTGCATTGGCATACTGCAAGCTGAGAGGAGGGAGGTATAGGATTTCCAAATACTGATTTTTATCTGAATTCTGTAATTATTAATACAGTGTTACTATGGAATAATGCTTGTATACACCGTATTGGAAGTTAATTCATGAAAACATATTATTAAATAATAATAATAAAACATTACTTCAATTATATATTCAAATACATAGAAACACTTTTATATGGATCTTGAAAATATAAATACAAACTGGGAAACAGAAAATTGTTCTCACTCCTCTTATAAATCAGATTATTTTGTTGTTTAAAAGATTTATGTTTTCTAATCATTTGATCAAAAACTTATTGATTACTAATGAATGTTTAATCTTGTTTGATGTCAAGAAAATGCTAGAGTTTAAAAGATGTGATCTATTATATTGGAGTCAGTTTCTCTCGTTTAGTAAGATAAACTCTGCTTGCTACCTGATTGCTGGATATAGCTTACAAAACAGTAGCTGCCTAGACATTCAAACTTGCAAGGAATTCATACATAATAAGATCGTAACATCACAAGAGGCATACTGTAAGAACACACCTTAAAACCTTACATTTCATCTTAACCATTAACAATGGTGCCTTTAATAACACTTCTTATATATCTGTAATCTTTAAAAATCTTAGAAAACATGTTAGCAAGATGGAAATTTCTTTCTGGAATTACTCTACAAAAGTAAACAAGCAAGAATTCACAATAAAAGATAAAAAAAAACTCTATTTAGAATCAGCAAAAAGATCCACATCTTCTCTGTATTGGAAAATATATACATGGACATTTTTGCATAGATGGTTCCTAACACCTTATAAAATAGCAATAATATATAAGAAAGATGAAACAAAATGTTGGAGATGTGGATCACTAGAAGCTGATTAGGTGCATAATTTCTCCATTTTGAGAATATTTTAGGTATATTTTGTAAAGCCTTATGGAATGGAAATTGTGTAATCTCTGATTCTCTTATACTGTTTAATATACCCAAACATTATTCCTAACAGCCAGACATCTTTATTGTGGTCAATTGTAGTCATTCTTTCCATGGCAAGAAAAATTATCACAAAAAAATTGGAAATCAATGTTTACTCCTTGATTTAGATCTGAATTTGTTCATTTAGCTAAGTCTACATGTAACAATGAGATTGCTACTATAAAAATGAGAACAAGCAATACAATCCACCATTTAATTGCTTGGAAGAAATTGCTTAATCTATTAGAAAAATAGTATATATGTTATGGACAATGTATATATATTTCATTTTCATTTTACATCTGTTATTATACTGTTACACTATTGTTTTACATAATAAATAAAAAACATTTTTAAGAAAAAAGCATTACTAGTAAAAAGGCACTAAATATAATCTCTCTCTCTCTCTCTCTCTCGCTCTATATATATATATATATATATATATATATATATAAATATATATATATATATATATATATATATATATATACATATACATACATGTATGTGTGTGTGTGTGTGTGTGTGTGTGTGTATGTGTTTGCGTGTGTGTGCATATATATATATATATATATATATATATATATATATATATATATATATATATATATATATTCATATATATATATATATATATATATATATATATATATATATATATATCCTCCCCACACTACAACAAACAAACAAAACACACACAAACACAACAACACAAATACACTAACCTACCTTACATATAAGGAGGTAGGGAAAAGACCTCTGCACCCTCACCCCCCCCGCTACTTATATATACTAACTCCGAGGTCACACTAAAAAGACAAAGACACTAAACTCACCACTACACACTCTACATTCCCTTTGCACAAACACATATCACATAAGTACAAACACCACCATTCTCAGCACTTACACACTCACACTCTTACCTACATATCGTAACCTACACCTTCAACATCCAAACACACTGACATACATAAAAATCCCTACCCAAAACCCTTAACATATAAAAACTTACCTGAATCTCCAGCTGTCCATTAACACAGCGCACCACCACAACCACTGATTAGACATTTCTGGATTTGGTTATGTGGAATTTCACGCAACTGGGCTTTTGATATTTTAGTCTCGAGAAACTGAAATTCGAGATTGCAGTATTTCGAGAATGTGAAGTGCACCCATACACACACACACACACACACACACACACACACACACACACACACACACACACACACACACACACACACACACACACACACACACACACACACACACACACACACACACACACACATACACACACACACTCAAACACACACACACACACACATATATATATATATATATATATATATATAGTAAATATATATATATGTGTGTGTTTATATATATATATATATATATATATATATATATATAAATATATATATATATATATATATATATATATATATATATATATATATATATATATATATATATATATATATATATATATATATATATATATATATATGGACCTGCTTCAGTAGATCGCACTTTTACTAGTTCGAAACACATATGGCCGAGACCATATGGTCGAACTTGTAAAAGTTCGAACACTGAAGTAAAACCACATAAAACCAAAAACTCTAAACTAAACGTCTATAGCAGGGGGGGGCTACACCCCCCTGCACCCCCCACACCCCTCTTTCTTAAATATACCAACTCCGAGATTGCACTTCATTGTAGAAATGGGAAATAATCCCTTTCTGCTCTCTATGGAGATCTCCATTAAGTCAGATTGGATTTTTACAAGTTCAAACATATGGTCTCGGCCATATGTGGTTCGAATTTATAAACGTTCGATCTACTGAAGGGGACCCATGTATATATGGATCTGTTTAACAATGTTTTGTTAATTCATATCAATGTACCACTATGAGTGTACTACTATGATTCTTTCAGATGATTGTGGTAGAAGTGTATTTTTTGTAAATTATAAATTAATAAAAAATGTGAATGTTTCACAGAAGCCAGAGTTCATGCACAAAGCTAACAAGAATCTCTTTAAATACTTTTTAAACATTTTGTATCACAAAATGTAATAGACATAAAGCTTTACCTACACTAAAACAATATGTTTTCTATGTTTAATTACTCTAAAACTGTCATGAGACATAAAATTGCAACAAGTCATTCTCTGTTTGATAGAAAGAAAAAAAAACAAGCTTTCACCAGAATACTTTTTAAGATCAAGTGTCTTTCTCTGGAGGACTTTTGTTTTCACTCCCTAATCTTGAAGACTGAGCCCATATGTACTGCTTAATAAAGAACATCCAGTCTAACACTTTATGCTAAAAAGCAGTACCAATATAAGTTTACTTAACTCTATTGCCTGTAGACATACTCTTAAAGCCTTGCTTGTACACATACTCTCTTCTGTTAATTTCCAGTGGGATGTGAACCCTCAAGTCATCCGAGAGACACAAACTCCCAGTGTACAACCCTTCAAGTAAGTGAATAATGGGTCTAATGTTTAAGATATTCACCTCCCAGACAAGAGGTACAGAGTTTGAATCTCTTTCATGGGAAATTGGTTAGACTTTAAATGGCCCACAAGGGCAGCTGGCCTAGTACTTACCAATAAATATTCAGGTCCAGCAGGCCTTGTCTACTGTGCTGTGGTGAACCAATATGTATATGCCTAACCAATGTACTTTAAAATTTTCCCAAAGTAAGATTCACACCAAAAGTCTTATACAAATCAAATGCAGGAATGAGGTTATCTTCACCAATAAATATTAAAATTTTCTTCCGACAACAGCAAAATGGACATTTCTTAAGGCACTTTTCAGCATCCTGGTACCCACCTCAATTTTTTATTTAATTCCCCTGATTTCACAAATGTAGTACATGGCTCAATGATGTAACATGGAGTATCACATAAAGATAGATGTTTTATTTGACTGATTTGAATGGAATTCCTGAAATAAAACACAAAATGTGGAAAACAACATTAATATGATGCCACAGATGTTATAAGTACCTCTCAAGCTTCACAGAAACCATCAGCAAATAGTCCCAATCTATATTCATCATCTATTAACTTCACTCTTCAAAAGCCCTTTCCTGATTGATTGTCTGTGCTAATAGTTCAGCCTTTAAAGCAAGCAGAAGAGATTAGAGACTGAAACATTGTTTACTGTTTTTCAACAACTGAACTGTGCACAGACCACTTTTGGAAAATCTGGAGGGGCCCGACACAAAGATTCCAACATGTTTACAAAATCTTTTGAAGAGCCAAACTTAATGAAGACTGCCATCAGATAATCAAACTGTACATTGTCAAAGCCTTTTCTGCATCAAGGCTCACAAAGATACAGATAAATTCAACTTCTTTAACCTGCTAAATAAACAGCAGTGAGATTCTTACATTCTCAGGGTCAATCTACCTATTATATAGGGGTATATCAATGCCAACACTGGTTGCTGTGATACTAAGCCCACATACTAATATACATACATATATATATATATATATATATATATATATATATATATATATATATATATATACATATATATATTTTTTTTATGTAGCAATATAGTAGGTCAGTATGATGACACAGATTCCTTGGTCATCACAGCTACCGACCGGCTGTTGCTTTGATTCTGCTACTTCTCCCCTACATACACTGCTGAATACACCTTGAGGAGACCTTAGTTGTCATACATGTATATCTGTCAGGATAACATCCCTACCTGGCAGCACTTGAAATCAGCTGCAAATATAACTTTCTATGAAGGAAAACTGTTGATACTGAGCTCACAAGGCCAAATTTTGGCAGAAGCATAGTGGAACATATACCCATGTTTATTCCTAACTTCCTATTCATACATCCCAGATTGCCTGCCAACCATATTCCTGTCCCTATGATCTTACCCATAGATGCTTTCTTGGAAGCCCTTTTATAACAAAGGGGGGACATCTTATGTAAGATCATTGAATTATTAAAATAATGAGAACCCGCAAGAGCATGCCCCTGTTTACCTACCGAGAATCCCAAAAGTTTGATCATGTCGTAAACAAATGGGATCAAAGGATCAATCAATTGGAAAATAAAGTGGAAGAAAAGTTCTTCCCTTGCTGTTTAATAAATTTAAAGGCAAATTATTGCTTTGGAAGTAAAGGACCCTAAAGGCAAATCAAGGAGCTGAAGAAAGAACACCCGCATAACTTTACTTGCAGAGAACATACCCTAAAAATTGACAAAGCCATTTTATGGTGCATTTACTGAAGACATCTAGAGCTCAGAAACCTATCCCTTTGCTGCTGTTATGTAAAAATACCATCCTAAAAAACTTAATATGGCATTTCTTGGTCATTATGTTCCAACCCCTACACCTTTACCGCAGGGTCCATTGAACTGCAAAGTTTTTGAAGTTTCTAAACCTGCAAGAAACCTCCCAGAAGGGTACTGTCTACCTTTTAGTCCCTATACCTTCAACTGATATAATAGCCTCCCTTAACATGTATGAACCCCTGTTCAGCTTGATGGAAAATAGATCTAACCTGTGATGTGTTATTGTTAGCCAGTACCGCAGTGATCCGTGCTCTCCTAAAATAACAGAAAGAGAGCACACATGCCAGTAACTATTGCTAAACATCTCTAATTAATTCCAAAGTGAAAATAGTGCCGCTGATTTAGACATGAAATATAAATCCTAACCTTCTAACCATAATAGGCCATCTTTAATGCATCTAAGTCTTGTTTGCTGCATTTATAATTTTTCATTCCATGCACACAGTGTGAGTTCTATATTGTAATCCTCCTTCTCATGCCTACAGCCCCTGGATTCTCTACTGACTTTAAAAGAATATTCCTCATGTAAACACTTAAACAAGTGCAATCATGATCACTAGCTACAGTGATCTCAATATGTGTATGTATATAAATATACACACATGCATCCCATAAGAAAAAAAAATAATAATAATTTCCTTGTGCCTTTGTTAATTCTATCTGGTTGATCCTTCAGGACTCAATGTTTGTACCTCCCACATATAGTAATATGCAACAGCTATTCCATTCCAGCTGATGTCACTGGGCAACAGTTCTTGTTCTTACTTTCATGTTATAATGACCCTATCCTCTCTTATTTGTGATTGTTGCTGGCTCCTACTTGTCTGCCATTCAGAAAACTAAAAATACATGAATAACCAGGGAGTATTCTCTCTAATTACTTACCTATAATGTTCCAGCTAGAATTGCCAGCAAATTCTTTTTTGAAGTTAAACGACATGATAACACTGAAGCATGTACTGGTCAAATAATAAGGTATCTTTGCAGCTTAGGGAAGAACTGCCTGGATTACATTGTTTTTCTCACTCAGTAGGTTTCTATTCATACTAAAGCCTTTCTCCTCCTATTAGTTTGACTTTGTCCAGAATTGTTAAGCAAAGGATCTGAAAGTTGCATGCTTTTCTCTTTGAGTGAATAATTTGCAAGAAATGTGACATTTTTTGTTTTGCACTTATGTCTCTGCCTCTTAATCCATGTTATTTTGGCTTTGTCTGGTGTTCGTAAGCAATTAGGCTGGGTGGTATTCCTTTAGAATGTATGTCTGTCAATATATTGGCAACAAGCTGATAGGTTTGAGTGTGTGTGTATTTTCTACATATATGCATTATTGACAACATTTATACATTATAGCTTAAGTGTCAGGAGTTCATTTCTTTGTGCAGTAGCTTATTTGTACTTATCAACTGTCCCTGATACTACTTCATTATTTTTCCCTGTGCCTTCTAATTTTTTTTATTTTTTAGTAAACAACTGAAGATTAAAGTGTATAATGTCAGACATTAGTTTCATACTTATTATTTAGGAACTGCAGGTAGCTGTCTTCCTTCCCCTATTATTTTTGGCTGTGTGTGTGTGTGTGTGTGTGTGTGTGTGTGTGTGTGTGTGTGTGTGTGTGTGTGTGTGTGTGTGTCTACATACACCTGCGCTCTTATTGTCTCTTGATGCTGTACATAAAACACCCCAAAAACTACATAAAACACTAATGTTTCTGGAATGGGTTTACCACCATCCTGAATAGATGACTGGGACAAACCCACTATATGGTTAGAATAGCTTAGCAAGACGATTCTTTCACTTGCAGACCTAATGCAGATACATGCTGTAGATTTATAACCGTTTTAATATAATCATGTCATAAAACTGCACTCTACCATGGAGTGCCTACTGGCAGTTTTTCAGTTGTGCCATTTAATTGTTTCATTTAAACTTTATGATCCGACTTTTAGCACAACAAGTCAGTTAATGGATACAATAAATAGAATGTCATGTCTACCCAATGATTTTTCTGGAAGAAACCATTGTATAGTATAACCTGTTTCCTGTTTAAGCTGTCACTGTTAAGCAATGTTTAGTAAAGGAGTTCAATTCCTCCTACACTAAAGCAATTAGCTATGACTGGGTGTGGGTATATCAGGATTTACCCAAACAGTATTCTTTCTTATCCTGGTCTGTCTTTTCTATTTCACACTTTATCCTTTCTTTTGATGCCTCCCTGAACTTCTGCATCCCCCCGCCATCTTTCTTACTGTACCTTATTTCCATATCTGACTTTGCTGCATATCTGCTCTGCAGTCCTCACACATGCTGTTTTGATGCACTGCCATTCTTTTTCAACTTCACCTATTGCCTCTTCTTCTTGAGTTGTTAAAACCCTTAATAATTACTTGAATTGTTGTGCTTTCTCTACAATCAACTTCCAGGTCTTCTTCCTGGCCTCTGTTTTCCTTAGAACTTACTGACCACTTCTTACAGCTGATTGTGGCAGCCAGTGGATTTTGCTGCAATTCTATATGCAGATATTAACTTGCCTGTTTGCTATTTTTATTAATTTTGTTCATTGCTTCTTGTTTATCACCCATGGTTGCAGCATTCGTATTGCAAGAACAAGGAATACATGAATACATATAAGGGAATACATGAATACATATAAGGTTGGATTGCACAAGTTTGTAATTCATTGTTGTTATGCAATTAATAAATGTAACACAAAACAAAAAAATAATGTTCAAAGTGATTATATTGGGCTAAGAAGATGATGGAAATGGACTGCCACTGTGGCAATTATCGGTAGTTTACAGATGAATGCAAAGGTTCACACACAAACACACACACAGCATGCACGCACGCACACATGCATGCATGCACGCACGCACACACGCACACACAGAAAAACAGTCAAAGAAACTGATATTGATAAAACACATCATCTTTCTCTGCCCATAGGAATGTAGTTCTGCTTCCCATGCAACTTATTTTCTGTGCTGTAAACTAAGATTAGAACAGATACAGACATTGTTACTACATTTATTTTTTCAATTGCATCACAATAGAAAACATCAAGTTAAGATGGATAGTTGGAGAAGTTAAACACCATTTCCATGCCAAACCAAAATAACCCAAATAAGACCTTCAAAACTTGAATCAGTATTAATTATATGTTGTCACTCATGAATATTTTTGTGTAATATTCCTCAGAGTGCAGAAACAAGTGTAGCTGGAATTCTTAAATTTATGACAGCAAATATTGCTGAAGAAAACTAACTTTGAATTTCACGTATGACACTTCCTCGAGTAATAAACAATTTGTATGGTATCCTGAGTTAGGAAAAAAATCATAGGATGATCCCCTATGTGGTGGAGCAAAGAATCTTTAGAAGGACGTGAATATGCTGTCCATGTGGGCAGAAAGATATCAACTGAAGCTTGTTAGAGACAAGTCCAAAGCACTGCACCTAGACAGCAACTGTCCTAGTTTGAGGTATGTCATGTAGAAAGTGGAAATGAAGACAAAAAGTATATAAAGGACAAAGAGTAGTCTACCCTGTCTAGACTGAGTGATCAGGAGCAGAGTGGGTGAATGCACAGCAGAAACAAAAAGGCTGGGGTATATCTTTGGGGATTAGACTTCAGAACCAAAGAAGTAATGCTGTCACCATAGAAGGTGCTAGTCAGGCTGCACCTCAACTATTGCTTTTGGTTCCCAACTTTATAGACTGAAAAAACAAAAGAAGAAAGTCACCAAAAGAGTAATTTCTTTATTAATCAATGTCTGATTGTTAGCCAGGGTAAAGTACTGATCCAAATGGGCCTTTTTGCAGGCTCAATGCAAGAGTACAAACTCATGAAACATGCAATAACATATTAAGACAATAAAGGTAACATACCAGTACAGTAAAAAACATAACATTATTTTATTTTATTATTTATTAAACATTTGTTTACCGGGAATGTTCCAACTGAGACTGAGCCTATTTTCAGTTGAGACCTGGGGAGAAAAGTTTCAGAAAGAGAAAAATACTTAGCAATAAGTTAGAAAACAATGCTTGGAGCACTTGTAAAAATTCTTGAAATATGGCATGCACAGTAAATAAAACATAAGACGTAAAGTAGTAGTTCAATATTTACAGTATTTCAATTTGCCCCAGCTCCTTCAATAAACACACATCACACCAAATGATACTAAATGACCTTTATTAAAATTCCATAAACATAACTTCATTGACCAACTAATATTTTCATTTATTAACCATAGCACAAACATCCATATAAGAGTTAACTCAGGACGGCATGACTCCGCTCACCCTGACCAAGTAAGCAGCATCCTTACCTCCACTTGCTTACTTTTCTTATCAAGCAGCATCCAACTGCTCACTTGAATTTTCCCAACTCATTGAAATGACCACCCAACCAAAATAAGCAGTGTCCTCACGTCCGCTTGCTTACTTATACTTGTCAAACAGTGTCCAGCTGTTCACTTGCATTCCCCAACTCATTAAAATGAACCTCCAACACCAGAGGGGGTAACAGAAGAGGGAAAAACCCTGGCCTTCTTCTCTATCACCAGCCTGACCAGGCTGTTTCCCCCTCCTTCATTCCAAAACTTTCAACAAACCCTCCAAAACAAACATAACCATATATAAAGGTCGACCAAAGTCATTTGGTGTATGCCATACTCTCTGAACCAAAATGGATCCCTGTCATCAACCTCACATTGCCCTAACATACAAATCACCAAAGCAACCAGTTGTCTAAATAGCTGACAAACTGATGAGCCCTCCCACAAAGCAAAAATAGCTATGAAACTACCCCGACAGCACAATACCCATACCTTGATATAACTGCTTTAAATCACCAATCCTCTCTTATTCTTCCAGCTGTAACTTAAGAATTATTACCACATCCTAACCTAGCAAATCTGCCACAAAGACTGCAAGGGGATGCAATTCCATCTGATAAAATGCAAACCCAATTGCTTGCTGCCCAGCCTAACTACAGCCCTCCCTTAACCTCCTCAACAGATATAAGAATGGTGAAAATAGCGTTTCTACTTTTATTTATTTTTTTTGTTAAATGAATTATCCTCCCTCACTACATCCAAATGGCCCACCAATGCACCCAAAATGAGTGGAAAACCTCTTCTCCAGAAAAGCAGCACACCAAAAACTCTACACATCTAATATACAAACTGATTAAATGGATTAATTGGAAGCATAAATTCTTGGCCCACCTAGCATTACCTCCAAACTGACATTTCAGCCTGATGCTTGATAGCTTGGCCAGTAAAGCAACCTAAATATGCCATCAAACTATAACGCCAGCAAATCAGGTATATCACCTGAATCTATGCCCCAAGTCGCATGCTCTCTAGCTCTCATGTATGCCCCTGTGGGCTACTATTGCAATTCTCCTGAATCAACTCAATCCTGACCCATCCTGCCTTGGCCACAACCTGATTGATCATCAGTCTTACACTAACCCCCCTTCACTAGACATATCATAGTGCTGTTCTTCCTGTAACCCCACTCCCCCTAAACACCTGCATAACCTTAAACACCCCCAAACTTCGCTACTTCCTAATAACAATCCTGGCTAGTACTGTAGCCACAGCACTCAGAGCTAAAGTTAGCACCCCTAAACTCATTACTAGTGACAGTCCTAGTTAGTACCCTAGCCAACTGCATCATCTCCTTCCCCAAGCATACTAAACACCTGTTACTGTCATAACCCTTGACATAGGAAATGAAAAACTCCTTCTCAAACAAACTCCCCCCTACCAATGCACTAAAACTTACCTGTCACTACTAATGGTTACAGCACCAACTTACCCACTACAATAATCCATGTTCCCTACCTGCCCTGCCACTAACAGCCACAATACTACTCTGATCCATAGCATGCCCTCAACTCACCACAGACAGCAAACACTTGGCCCCATCCCTAATGTTGTTGTGGTCCTCTCCGTGTAGTTAACTATCATGCACAAAAACACATTGCCTGACTAGCAAACCCCCCACCCTCCCAAAGCCAATGCTGAGCAACTCTAAACTTGGTGACATGATGTCTGAAGCCATTGTGCAAACCCTCCCATCTACAGCTTCCAAACAAAGGCCAATCCAGTTAGCAGCAGTATTTTTATGAACAGAAATCCCTACCCAAATTCCCCACCTAATATCTTCTTTCAGTGCTAAGCAATTACTTGGTATAATAAATGCACTCAACTCCTATGCTATGTGATGTGCTCCCATGATAATACTCCTACAATCTGACCCATTCCTATGAAAACCACACCTAATGGCAATGTAGCCTTCAATTAATTCCTGCTGCTCTATTCACAAAATCAGACACATTACTTTGCATCTGCTGGACTCTTTCCAGCAGCTTCTATTTAAGCCAAAAACCTCTCCATATTCAGATGCTCTGCTCCATCGACCTTCTCTTCATCTTCTGTTCTCAATGGGCCCACTGCTGGAAAAAACTGACCTCATTGCCTACTGCTCCAATGGACATCGCCTCCAGAGTGGTCTCATCCTCACCTCTTGAGTCCACTTCCCTCGGGCCACTAACCAATGCAACTCTGCAGTTCTGCCATCTGCAAAATAAAAGACAACTGTAACTTTGAATGAATTCCTTCTCGACTAGAAGAAAGAAAGTCCTGGACAACTCACTGTAGTGATGTACCTCCCCTTCTTAATGTGGAGCCATCAAGTCCTGAAACAATCATATATACACCACACCAATTTTGTTCCCACCCTGTTGTCTAGCGCGAAGCACACAAACAGAGATCCCCAGGGCATGTCCACTATCAGTTTAATAAATACCATCTTTAAAAGGCTCCACTCCTAATTCCGTAATACATAGTCAAATTTTATAATTACTAGCTACCATTTTAAATCTACCAACCACCCTGTAAATGATGTGGTGGCAGGGTAATAGCCAGAACTGTGGCTACCCCTACTATCGGAAATTGTTAGTTGTCTTACCCTCTGGCCAAACTTTAGCCTGAAAGTTGGACCTGTGATCAACAACAAGACCCCTTGCCTCACCATAAGCAAGGCAACAATGCCACAAATGGCATTTCAGAAGTTATGTAGTCATTTATTTTCCTCCCTAACCAACCCCATCATACTTCTCAACTGTTCAAATTTTACTGACATCTTAGAACAAGCTGGACAAGGCCACAAATAATGGTGAATAAAGGCTGAATATGGACACATTAAATATTGCTCTTACAAATTCAGAAAGTAGCCATTCTCAAAAGCTGATAGACTAACTGGTCTTGTTTTAGCATAACTGTATATATTACATCTAAGAACCTATCTGCCATCATTTCCCTGACTTCAGTCCTCGGAAATTTGCTAGTGTTTGCCAAAAACTCACATTTTAAGAGAAATGGACCAAACTATCAGCCAACTAGCACCTGCTGGGAAAATCTGCAGCATTTGAATTAAACAGTGCCCTGCAATGTTACAGTTGCCAAATGACTCCCCCATCATATTTGCCCTCACAGTTATTACACTGTGTAGATACCGGTGGAGGGGTAATAACTGTGGCTACCCCCTGCTGCCAGAGGTTATAAATATTGCACTTACCAAATTAGAAAGTGTTATCACATTTTAACCATCCTATGAGCTTGTAATAGTTATCTCTATACAGTGGCTGCTGGACAGGGAGGACTACGTTCACTCTATAATCCACCCTGCACCATCCCCTTCCACTACTACTCATGCTTTGGGCATGCACAGCTGAATATCACCAGTCATGATCATCAAAAAGCCTGCAAAGAGGCTCTTATGAAGCACTGCAGTCCCAAAGCTATGAAGCCCAACAATTAACTACTCAGCAAAATTCGGACCACTACAAGCATACCTTCCAAGCTCTTAAATCTGGATACAGCTGGATAGAAAAAAAACACACAATTTATGAAGCATGACTGTGCTAAATATGCTGATTCATTGGTAAATACTAGGCTAACTCCCCTTGTGAGCTATTTTAAACCTAGCCAATTAATCTTTTGTGAGAAATAAACTCTGCATCTTGTATATGTGAGGCAAGCACCTCAACCATTATACCAACCTCACAATTCAGTAGCCTGTGAAAGAATGTACATCCCCAGTCCATGGATATGAGATCAACTACAGAGTAGTAAAGTGACACATACCAAAATAGTAGTAAAAAATGTGGACATTCCATGAAAACCTGTACAGCTGAGGAGCATGCAAGGACCCAGAAAGTCTGCACATATTTTAAATATTGCTCTTATAAACTTAGTAAGTGTCCAGAATTACCAGCTTTGTGTTAACATGCCTTTTCTGAAGGATCTGAAATCGGAAACTCAAATGCCTATCAGAAAACTTCTGTGATGACGGGGAAAAATAAATAAACCTTGGACCTTTGCCTACAGCAAGCAACTTATTACAGGCTTAGAGTCTTAATTCTCTGCACCATCTGCCAAGCCCCCCCCCCCTATACACTACTCAACCGGGTCTCCATTAAATTACTTCTAAAGGATATAAGGTCTGAAAGTCAAATATATGTTACCACTTAGTGACTTCACTCCTCACATCATCTCAGCGATCTGCCAGAAAACAACAAACTCTCTGAGGAACCGACCAAACACTCTGAGGAACAATCTGGACACTCCGAGAAAACCTAGACAGTTGAGAGGCATGTTTACCTAGCATCCATATTCGAAAGGAGGGAGGTGATCCTATTAGTCACTTCCAAAGCATGCCAACCCCTCCATACCTCACTTGTCATGAAAAAGCAGGCATTACTCCTGGACAGTGGGAAAACTGTTGGATACCATTTTTATATTAGCTCACTCCCAGCAAATGTAAAACAACAGTCAAAGCCATACTGCACCTGTATGGAGAACCACCTGGCCCACAAAGACAATGATCTATCACTTGGCTGAGAACCAACAAAAACACAGAACCACCATGACTAACTAAAATAACCCCAGCAAAGAGGAAGCACCACCAATGCCCTTCATTACAACATGAACTGAAGCCTCATCAAAAGCTTTACAAGAGGAAATCAATAATACAATTAAAGGAATACCTAAACCATGTATCACTGAAACTACAGCTCACAGCTGTAAACCTCACCTAACCCTTTCATCCCTCCCCCAACTAGCTTACCCTCTTAAAACCCATTACTATTTCAAACTAAACCCCCATATGAAGATGTCCCTGGACAATTTGGTTTCTTACTAAACCTCATTTATTCTGAGTAGTTATGCGAAAAAAAGATAACACATTTTAATGTCAGATATTTTAAATTGGAGAAGCTGCTTAATATAAGTAAAAGATTTTCATTTTGATATTTAGGTTGTGAACCCTGAAGATCTGTTTTTCTTTCTGTTTATTTGAAATGATAGGATATATTTCATTCATTTTCAGGAGGCATAAAAGCAATTTCAAAAGTGGAAGGGTTAGCTCCAGTGAGAGAAAAGCATATATAAGCAAATATGTATGCATGTTAAAAAAGAATGTAATTTAAGAAGAAAAAAAGAAGCAGGTCTGCACCCTGTGGAATTGGACGTCATCTGGCTTTGTTAAGACCCACTAGTGGTGTTCATTATTAGGATCAAGTTTTTTTTGTAACAAGATACCTGTGAGGACTTTTTTTTGGGGGGGGGGGTCTAGCAGTGACAGGGTTGCTGTATTTAAGTTGTGCAAGCAGTGCCACTTTTTCAAATGCTACTCTGCCTTCCTGGAGTCAAGTAAAGCTATGGTGAACCAGACAAAATGTTTGTATACGGCCTGAAAATATGTCAACAGCCATACTTGCTTTAAATATATCGATTAAGAAAGACATCAGTAGAAGGAGATCAGATTGCAGTCATAGTAATTCTCCCATTCAGAAAACTGTGCAGTGGGACAAAAAAGGGAATGGCATTGCTGAGTATAATAAGTCAACTACTGTATTTATTTTTTTAAGGTTAGAAGAATTAATGAAGTGGCTGAAATGGAGTAAGCTCTTTCATTTTTGGCAGAAGCTTTAGTATTAAAAACTACAAAATTCAGGGAATCGTATTTTGTGTAAGGATTAAATAGTATTATTAAAGTATGAAGAAAGAACCAAGGACCAATTGTATGTATCTTAAAAAAGGAGGATACTTCAGAAGAAAGAAATAAAAATTGCTAGACATGTAGCATTATATGTCTTCGGCTATTAATTTATTAGGAAACAGTGGGCTAAATGAGTCACCATATGTAACATGGAAAAAGAGCCTCTGTGTTCACTAAGAGTCAGGAATTATGAAAACTAGGCCATATACAGTGCTTTCTAGTACAAACATATTTTTCTTCAGCAGATGCAAATTTTCAAAAACTACTAAAGTAAATGATATAGGATATTGAACTTAAAAGTAAATTGGAATTATTTGATAAATCCCCATGAATATGCACTAGCTTCAAGGTTCAGCAAGCCAAATAACCTTACATCTTACTTCTCTTCCCAGGTGTAATATTATGATAAATTAAACTCTGACAGAATACTCAAGCTTACTTGAAGCATCTGGATAACTATGACAAAATGAAGAGTCAATGTTTATATCTGAATGTATAGTTAATGCCATGTTTCAGTAATTGGATAAAATAAATGTGCAAGACTTGATGTAGTAATCAGTGGAACAAATAGACTGAATGATAACAGAACCATCAGTCTAATTTATATTATGCTATTCTAAAGTGATAATGGTAATTCTGACAGCAGTGATGCATTAAATATGATGAAATAAGCCAGCAAATATCAAGTAGACAAACAATTTAAATACATATAATGCATCCATATTATTTGCATGTTTATTTGTGCATAACTGTATGTACATGTCTGTGAACAATTCTCATTTTATTCTAATAAATATTCAAGTACACAACAAGCTTGAGGGATGCATCTCTGATCACACAATTTTCATTCCTGATTTACATCTGGTATGTGATTCATTCAAGTTAAGAAATGGCTTGCAGAAAATCAAAACAGTACTCCAGACACATCATTTTGCAAAGCTACTCAGATAAAGACTGACGATATTTGATGAAATTCACATAATATGCTGAATTTTTTTTTATAGGGCATTGTTCTAGACCTGCAGACATGAGAAGAATATTGTTAAAAGTCATGTCACGTGGGAGTTAACAGAAGTACTTTTTCCATCTATTTACATATATTACCCCCTTTACCAACAAAAAGTTGGGGAAAAGCATCTTGTAATTTAGATCATTTCTTGTGTTTCCATGTTTCCTTCTTTTACTAACAATTAGGATATCCTTCAAGCTATATATATATATATATATATATATATATATATATATATATATTTGCATATGTGTATGTGTGTGTGTGTGTGTGTGTGTGTGTGTGTGTGTGTGTGTGTGTGTGTGTGTGTGTGTGTATGTATATATATATATATATATATATATATATATATATATATATATAAAAAAAATTTATGTCTATCTATATAGATAGATATAAAATAGATCTGTATATATATATATATATATATATATATATATATATATATATATATATATATATATATAGACATATACATACGTATGTACGAGTCCTATCAGATGATCAAGTTTTCAGAAACTGTGAACTCCAAAAGCTTCTAGTTTTTAAAAACTTGACATATGGTCTCGTCTGTATGAATTTTGAGTTTCTGAAACCTGATAATCTCACATGGATCCATATATAACATAGTGAGTGCTGCTGGTGCTCAAACGGTTTTAAGATTAGGGAGTAGGAAAGGAGTTTTAGAGTGAGAGTCTGACTAGGAATTTATGTTTGGGGGGCTAGCATTTTAGGATTAGGGAGTGGAAAGGGTTTTAAGTTTAGAGAGTGATCAGGGACTTTAGGTTTAGTGAGGGGGTCAGAGTTTTAGGTTAAGGAAGTGATCAGGAACTTTAGTGTTAGGGAGTGGGAGCAGAGGTTTTGTGTGGGAGATTTTGGTTTAGGGTTTAGGTATGGATGGCTAAGAACTGCATAGGATCAAGTGTTGGAAGGGCTATGTAGGAATAGCAGATCAAGATATATTTGTTTATATGCATGTGTGTCTCTCTCTCTATACATGCATATATATATATATATATATATATATATATATATATATATATATATATAGCAGAACATCTGAATTTTGAAGGAGAACAAGCCCCCATTCAGCCGCCACTCCCCCTGATAATTATATAAACAAATTCCAGCATCACACTGCAATAGGGAAAGGAGCCAGTCCCCTCTGCACTGCAGCCCTGCACAATTAAGGTTTTTGTTGTTCAACTTTTCAGGTTTTTGATGTTCCCATTTTGTTCTTTTGACATTCCCTCCTGTGAGCCTTAGACACACACACACACACACACACACACACACACACACACACACACACACACACGCACACACACACACACACACACACACACACACACACACACACACACACACACACACACACACACACACACAAACTGATTAGACAAGTGTGCATGCAAAAATTCCAAGCACCAAGGTAAAGAGGGACTACGATACTGATCCAGCAATACAGAGGGTGTCATAGATGTCCAGGTTATGGCATAAAATGTAAACATTAACCAATTGTATCATGCCATTTTCTGGTTTACATTAGAATAGAAGTGTAAAATAAAAAGGCAAAGACAGTGGTCTGGGATTGCTGGAGAGTACATTATGCTGGAAACAAATCAAGGGAGAAAAGCTATGACAGTGGGTCAGGGATGAATAAAAAGGATATGGACAAGGGAATTAGAAAGAGACAAAAAGGTAAAAAGAAGAAAAAGTTAATGTGCCTAGACAGGAATGTGAGGCTAGCAATCAGGGCAAAGGACAGGGCCTATGAGAAGTATAAAACTGGGTGGGGAAGTCGAGGAAACAGTATAAGGAGGCTAGCTAAAAAGCAAGAAGTTAATAGCAACAAACACTAGAGCTGAAAGGGAGTTAGAAAAAGAGCTCAAGATGGCAAGCAATAGCTTTTTATATACATAGCATGAAGAAGCTGAGGAAAGACAGAACTCCCCCGGCAGAGCAAAGATAGTATATATGTCACAGTGTACTGAGAAAATGTACATGTACTGAATGTCTACTTTGGTTCAGTCTTCAGAAAAGAAAACAAGATAAGAATGTCATGCTGGGAAGGATGAATGGCAGATATGGAAAGGAAAGGTAAGGTAAGGGAACTGAATCTGCTTAGAGAGAATCAAGTGCAAGGACCAAATAGTTTACACTCCTTAAAAGTCTGTCAAATAAGTTGGAAGGCCACTAGTGGAGATCTTCAAAAGATCACAGTCTAGTACAGAAGTCTCAAAGTACTGGAGATCAAGAATTGTAGTACCCTTGAAGAAGGTGTGGGGGAGCAGTAAAAATATAGAGATCAACCAGCCTTAGCTTATCTACAGCAGAATGTAAAGTCAGGGAGGGAATCCCAAGCAAAGACTTGTATCATTTCTAAAGGACAGCAACCTGCATAAAACATCTGACATGGATTTGTATCCAAACCTGATCCAGTTTTACAAGTAAACTTAACATGTAAATACTGGAAAACATAGCTTAACTGGACACACAGTAAGGCCTTCAGCCAAAGCAGGAACTGGATATCAGTAGAGTTAAATTGTAAGATAGAGAGGGTCATAACGAGAAGGAAAATTACTAGTGGAATACTGGAGGGTCATTCCTGTATCCACTACTAATGTGTTGGTCTTAGAAATACCTGATATATTAAAGAACAGGATCAAACTCTAAAGACACAAAATAGGTGTAGCATGGGTAGATGTGATGAAAGTCCAGTACTGGATTTGGAAAGGCTAAATACATGGTCAAAAATGTGTTAATTGAGGTTCATTGCAAAAACATGCAGACTAATGCACTTGCATATGTTGGGAGGAGTGGAATTAATAATAGAGAAGGAACATGACCAGGGTTGTGGGTCTCACCTGGACTGGACTATTGCAATCATAGTGAAAAGGCAGCAGGAATAGCAAGTAGAAAGCTGGTGTGTATCACTGGGGGGAACCGATTCTAGAAGAAAATAGGTAATGTTTCCACTCTGAAAACTTTTGTTTAGACCATACAGCGAATATTGCGTTCACCTCTGCAAAAAAAGGATATCGGGCCACTATAAGAAATTCAAAGGAAAGCTGCCATAATGATCTATGGGACATTGAAAAGATATATGTGTAAATGCTGCTGGAGATAGAAATTATTCCAAATGAAACCAGTAGAAATGTGTGAAAGATGGTATTAGTGCCCAAGATCAAATGGCTGGTATACCAAATATACAACATCCTATATTAAAGTACAGCCTTTGAAACTGACTTGAAGACATAAGTGGACACAAAAAAACTGATGCCACCTTAAAATATCCAAATTACATTACATTGAATTAGTTTGAGGGGAAGTTTGAGGTGAGAAGGAGACAGAAAATCTATATAGCCTGCCTTATAAGTGTTTAACCTTCTGCATGCTGTTCATCCTTACCTTCCTCTTCTCGTTATTACATATGTTCCATGCTGTCATGATTGTCTCTGTGGATTCCTTCTCCACCATACATTCTGGTAGCCCATTCCTCAGATACACAATCCTCTCTGTGAAGTAAATGTACTTTTGAGAACCGGGGAATAGTTCATCCTTATGGTCTATTACCTGTACCTCCTCCCACTCTCCTTCGCCATTCATTTACAGTATGACTAAGTCACAGCTCTCTGGCATGATCCTGGGCACAATATCATCTTCTGCATGGGTGCTCTGCTTTCATGGGTTAAAACCTGTATCTCCTTAATTTTCTAGCCTTACTGAATGATGGGTTGTACAGACAGTTGTCAGAAGGAAGAAAAGAGGTAACATTTCCATACACATATATATATATATGTGTGTGTGTGTGTGTGTGTGTGTGTGTGTGTGTGTGTGTGTGTGTGTGTGTGTATCTACATATCTATATATATATATCTCTCTATATATACATATATAATATATATATATATATATATATATATATTTATATATACATATAAAAATGCATGCATGCTTACCACACACACACACACACACACACACAAATATATATATATATATATATATATATATATATATATTTTTTTTTTTTCCTTGCATCTGCATTTTCTGTATTTTTGTATATAATTATTATGTATACTATTGTAACTGTGTTGGAGCTTTTCTCCCCAGGCCACTGCTGAAAACAGGTTCCTGGCCCAGTCAGACATTACCCAGTTAACAAATGTAATGAATAATTAAATAGATAGATAAATAATTTATTTATTTTACATTTGTAATCTGGGAAATCCGACTGGATACATGTCCATTTTCAGCAGACGCCTGGGGGAAAAGCTCCAGTTAACAAGTAACTTAGGTATACATACAACCAGATAAGCCACACTAACAACATCAGAACATAGTAAACATGCACTGAAATGCAGCTATACATGAAATAATTACATACATTGAATAAACACTAAAATGCAGTTTTACATGAAATAATGACATACATTGAATAAACATGCATTGAAATGTAGCTATACATGAAATAATTACATACATTGAATAAACACTAAAATGCAGTTTTACATGAAATAATGACATACATTGAATAAACATGCATTGACATGTAGCTATACATGAAATAATTACATACACTGAAATAATATATATTGAAATACAGTTTTACATGAAATAACAGTTAGTTTAGGTTATTATACATTATAAGCCATATTAGGATATATCAGGATAAATAAAGAATCTTAGTTATATTTCCTAGCTAATTAACATGGTAAAGCTTAGTATCAATAGTAGGGTAGTTGAAGGTAGGTAAACAATGCTATTACCAGGGTAAGTGAGGGGGAAGCAGGATCAGACAGGGGATGAGCAGAGGTACAGCCAGTGATCCATTGTGCGCCTTAGCTTTTTTGAAAGCTTTTCTGAAAGCTGTATGAGAGGATTCAAGAGTTAAGGCTGATGGGAGAGCATTCTATGATTTAGCAACATGAGTAGAAAATAAGGAAACCCCAGATGAGTTCTTTGCATTGGGGGCCTTAAGTAGGAGCTTGTCACTTGATCGGAGAGGTCTTGAGGTGGTTTGAGGCATAATTATGTTTTTTAGTGATGGTACCCTCTCTGGCTGATTTAGTATTTTATGAGCAAATACAAGATGGTTGTAACGGAGGAGGTGGGGAAATTCCAGACAGTTGAGCTGTTTGAGAGAAAGACAGTGATGGGTTTGATTGGCCGGTCCAGTGGCAAATCTCACAATCTTATTCTAGCATGCAGAAACTTTGTTTAAGTCAGACTTGGATAGGTTAGTTAGGATGGAGAAGCATATAATAGCGTTGAAAGGAGATGAAAGTGCGCAATGGTAGCTTTGGCATTACTCAAACCTGTCTCTTCATAACCTCAAGGACTTTAACACATCAGACCTTGTCAAAAACTTTGCTTTGAGTTCTGGCAAATGCATATTCATTGCTTCTGTAATGCTGTCCATCACATCTCTGTCTCTCTCTCTCTATATGTCTATGTGTATATCTATATATATACATATATATATATATATATATATATATATATATATATATATATATATATATATATATATATATATATATATATATATATACACACACACACACACACACACACACACATATATATATATATATATATAGAGAGAGAGAGAGAGAGAGAGAGAGAGAACTAGACAGATAGATAGCTAGCTAGATAGATAGATAGATAGCTATAGATATACATATGACTTTAAAGAAAGTCAGTTAAACTAATGTCTTCCATATCTATCTATGTATCGGTCTATCTCTCTGTGTGTACAAACACAACACACACACACACTCACCAAACCTTTAAGCACCACAGGCACAATCACAGGAAAATTCCAGCTCATTTTATTATTTATGCCTTTCACCCAACAAATGAAACAGGACTTCCTTAGACTATTAAAACCACATAAAACTTTTAAATATATGTGCAGCAATCGTCTGAAATGAAACCACATGACATAAAATAACTAGTCTTCACATGTTATAAAAAGCACTAAAACACAGTTATGAGTAAAGAAAAAAAGTTACTTGATAAATATTTTAGTGTGCAGATCCTAGGAGATATTAGTGACTATCCACCATATTAACATCCTTTTAATCTACATTTTTTTAGATTTTGGTTTCATACATAGAAATTCATTTAGCCCTATGGAACATTGGCCACTACTGTTATTTTCTCTGTCCTATTTAGGCTGATTTCCAAGTCCCCACTCCAAAGAATCATAGGCATCTGATTCAAAGCTTGAAAAGCAAATTTCCTGTGCATGCAAGTTAATGAATGTTTATTTAAAGCATTACAGATTCCTTCCTTTTAATGACATACATGTGCTCCTGTTTCCTTGGTTGTAGTTTGACTCCTATCCTGCCTACCTAAAATGCTTGATATATGATGCAACTAGCCAGGTAAACACATTATTGCAGCTGTAGTCAAAATAGTATCTTAGTCAATACATTAGGAGTATTGTGTCTAAATTTTAAAATAATTTTAAAATGTGCAATCTATAAAACAGAGTTTTTACTTCAGAAGAGGTTTGTTACTGCAAAGGGGCTTAGGCTTGCTCTCTCTAATTATGAATTGGTTACAGACATGTTTATTCTTTAAAGGGTTGCACTCATAAGTTAAACCTTTCTATTTTATATGTTGAATTAATACACATTTCAAACAACAGTGACAGTAATGATATTCTCAGTGTTTGAAAGGCGCTGAGTTTATACAACCTGCCCCATGTAGCCAACTACACTATTTTTTTGGAAAAAAAGCTGTGTTGAAAACAATAGTTTTATTTTAAAAACCCACCAGTTGAAGTGCATTTCAGTTTAAGGAACTGAAACATAGGTTTGGCAAATTTGCAGCAAGATAAAACTATTAGGATAATGATGGCTGAGGAGATGTTTTATTTGTGGTTGTGTTGATGGATATTTGTTATTACGTTCAGAAAATGAAAGCTATGTTAGATGACAGCACATGTTTTAAAAAATACAAAAATATAAATATATTGTGCTTATAGATGCATTAGTTTTCCAATTGAAGAACAAATAAACTACCTTATTTTACAGCAACCAAAGATGAGGTATTTTTATTACATCTAAGATGCAAATAAATAATGGCATCCCTCATTACCATCAATCACAGTGGCTGTTGACTTAAAGACAAGAGCTATTGGCTGACTATATTGAACTATCTATTAAAGAGGTTGTTATACACAAAATCATAAATCAGAGATCCAATGCATATTGTAACAAAAGATGTTTTGGTCACAGAAATCATGTTACTGGACACAGTTGATGCAAAATTTATATATTATGTTACACTTCATCATAAGGAATAGAATACCTTTCACATATGCTATTGCAAACAGTTGATGTAGAATTTGTGTATTCTTTATACTTCATGATATAGGGATAGAATAGTTTTCATGTATGTTATTGAAAGCAGTTGATGTTGAATCTATATATTCTGTATACTTCATAATATAGGGATAGAATAGCTTTCATATATATTATTGAAAATCAGCTGCTTTACGGTGGCAAAAGTATCTGTTTGCTGCTCTCAGTGGTTTGGTATTAATTAATAATCAGTTTTGTTTAGAAAGGGTTGTTGTAAACAGAAATGCAAGTATAGAAATGAATGCTGATGTAGTAACCAGTTTCAAAAATCTGGTTTTAAGTTATTTGGGACCAAAATCTTAATATATAGTAGTGTGTTTCTTCCACGGTGTTATTTACCATAGTAACTTTAATGACAACATCTTAATGGTATAGAAAAAAGAATATGAACTTACATACAGGGTTTGTAAAGCAGTGGAATGAAAGTACCAGTTCTTCGAAATTTACCTTAACTTGAGAAAAAAATATGTGGTAGAGTTTTTATTTGTATATTTGCAAAGATTTGGAAAGAGAAAGATTAATAACCAGAGCGCAGAGTAAACGTATTAGTAGTGACAAAATGTTTCATATTTGGCATTATGCATTCCAGTTATTCAGAATCAAATAAATTGTGAGAACGGTCTATGGCAATAAATAAACATAAAATGAGTGATGTGAAATTGAAGTATAAAAAGGAAATTTTGAATGATAAACTTGCAGTTGGAAATTATCTACAGAAAATAAATGTTTAAGACATAACAAACTGATGATTAAGAAGGGATGCTGAGATGTAAATTTAGTCAGTATCCAGTATATCTAGCTTTAGGAAAAGTATTTGCATATCATAAGAATGCTTTTAATTGTGAAAAATAAAAGTGCTATATGAAGTAAGGCATGTGAAGCCATACGGGCATGTGTGCGTTTGAATACATGTGCACTAACTATGTATATGTGTATATATATATATATATATATATATATATATATATATATATATATATATATATATATATATAGAGAGAGAGAGAGAGAGAGAGAACGACTGTTTTAGGCTGGATATCATTTTTGTGGAAGATCTAGAATGTGTGCATATATATGTGGAAGTCAGTGTGCACACAGGTATGCGTGTGTGCATGTGTTTGTGTGTGTGTGTGTGTGTGCCCATCTCTTTACACACACACACACACACACACACACACACACACACACACACACACACATGTATATATATATATATATATATATATATATATATATATATATATATATATTTGGCAGGGGTTACTTTGGTCAAAATTTCTGAATATTGACATCTGTTTGGTTGATATACTTTGTTCAACAAAGCAGATGATCGACAGGTGTGAGAGACTGACAGTCTCGGAGGTTGGGGAATATGCACCTTACCAGAGATTGTGAAATCTCAGAGTTAGTATATATAATTAGCAAGGGGTGTGCAGATGAGCTTGATCCTTGACAAAAAAATATGTTTTTGTCTTTTTTTTTTTCTTTTAAAGTTTTCATTAGCACGTGGTGACGATTTTCCTCCCACATGTATAGTGGACTATCAACGTTTGCATTGTTGACCTTTTGTGGTTGATGTAATTGATGTTGACATTTGGCTGTTTCGATCATTGTAAGTGCACACATATTTATATATATATATATATATATATATATATATATATATATATATATATATATATGAGTATAGTAGTAATGGTCAAGTGTACTTAAAGCAAAACTCATTAAATTCATGTAACTACATCAAAACCACAGAAAACTCAAAACATAATTTTTTGAACAGTTGTTATAAAAAAAAAATCTGCATTCTGGCACTGTTAGGGAAGAGAGTGTTTAGTGCCTTAACGTCTAAAGTTGGAATTACGAGATGGGTACAGGTAGAGTAAGTGTTAGCACAGTTAACTAAGGGTAGGTTAGTGGAACTTCTGCCAGTGCGAAGATACATTATCTGAGACAATGAGCATAACAATCCTCCTGCTGTAAAAAGCAGAGTTCTAATTTCCAGGAATGTCATACACAGTCGTGAACTTCTACTTACTGAAAAGTAGCTAGAATGAAGATGACAAGGCCCTCTTGGAGACTGAGTTTGAGTCTGATATGTAATGAAGGGATGAGAATGGTTAGTACTGGGTGAACAAACAGGCCTTAAGGTTCTAGTAGAATGGAGACATAAGCCTAGCCATTGTCTTCATTGAGCTCCCTGTCCAGGAAACAAACTGGTCATAGGACTCTTGCACTGTTTGGAGTTGAGCCAGGTGAATGGTTGTTAGGGGGTAATTGGTGAGATTGCCGTGCTCAGTTCTAGTCCATCAAGTGCATTGAGTAAGTCTGTTATGTGAAGTTAAAGGTTCCACTAGGTTGTTCAGACAGATTCCTGGGAAAACGTGGGATATAACGTGAGATTCACATTCATTAATTGCTACATGCCTTCTGATTTTGTTTTCACTTTACATCACAACACCATAACACCACAACCTTTAGCTCATTTACACAATAAGATTTATAGGACTTTTTCTCTTTTCATTTTCTATGCTGATTTTATGTTAGGTACTTCTTATTTTTTTAAATAAGGTAAACATAAAAAATCACTGTTTAAGAGTAGAAGACACAAGTCCTAATATCAGTACTTTAAGGATATACCCGCTCTAAAGAATCTGATCAGGCTGAGAAAAAGACAGCATAATGTCAATAAAGGAAAAAAAATATATATAGCTAAATAGGTAGATGGACAGATAGATAGATAGACAGATAGATAGATAGATAGATAGATAGATAGATAGATAGATAGATAGATAGATAGATAGATAGATAGATAGATAGATAGATAGATAGATAGATAGATAGATAGATAGATAGATAGATAGATAGAGTCCACAATATTTCAGACAATGAAAATTGGCTGAACCACCATTGTTGATGTTAAGCTGCTTAAGACATTAAAGAGAGAGACTGTGTTCTCAAGAGATTGAGTAGCAGGATCTAATGTGAATCCTGTGGATTGAAAGAAGATGAATTCACATGACCTCAAATTTAATGAATCAGAAGAACTGGACTTGCTTATGTCATCCAAATACAGAAGTGTTCCATTTACTAGCAAAACCTTAGCAAGTGTGGTATATTTTATTCAATAGTCACAATACTTCATCACTATTAATACTCTTTTGCTAATAAGAAAAAGTAAAAGTAAAATAAAATAAAATCATTTTAATCATTTTTCTTTTCTTTTTCTCTCACTTTCTTTTTTTTGTATGTATGGTGTGTGTGTGTGTGTGTGTGTGTGTGTGTGTGTGTGTGTGTGTGTGTGTGTGTGTGTGTGTGTGTGTGTGTGTGCGTGTGTGCGTGTGTGCGTGTGTGTGTGTGTGTGTGTGTGTGTGTATGTGTGTGTGTGTGTGTATGTAGGTGTGTGAGACGGAGGGAGGGAGGGAACGAGGGAGAACGAAAATCACTAAGACCTGACCTTTGGCATAAGAATGAATGTGCATTAAGTTGAAATCAAAGTTACCTGTCAATCACACATTGCTCAATATACTGAAATACAATGAAGGGAAAGTAGAGATTATTAATACTAAAAAATATCACATCAAAAGCAATATTGTGATTCTATATATGTAGTATACATGCAGTGATACAATGGCAACCTTTACAAGAAAGTTCATACAGCTCATAAGTTGAAAGAAAGACTGTTAGACCACAAAACAGGCATATTAATAGCACATATGAAGAACTCTATGAATGAACCTTTTAAGATGATATGCCTGCATAAGCACGTAATCGTATTGGTAGAGTTCTAACTTAGACACATCTAGTGTTAATATATTACTTTTATTCCAAAATATGAAAGCAAAATATATTTTTTGCTTGGAGACCTAGTTTCTAAACAGGTGATTTACTGAAGCTAATCAGCTATTTTTATATGTTTGTTTAAATACTTTGTTATAAGGACTTCAATGCATAATAAATGTCAAAAATATTAATGGTAGCACACATAAAGTGCTTTAAATTTAAATTGAGTAGAAGTTTAATACAATATATGTATAGGATCTAAAAACATTTTAACTGTGTGTGTATTTATGAAGGCAGCTAAGAAGAGCAGCAAATTTATTCCAGGCTCATATATAGGTTTATATTATTGTAAATATGTAAATCAGAAAGTCAGCAGTAAACAGCTGCTGCTATGGTTGGCAATAAATTACAAATACAACACAGACACACATGCACACTCATGCACACATACGCACACACACACACACACACACACACACACACACACACACACACACACACACACACACACACACTGTACTCAATTAAATTCTAATTAATTAAAGTGGATCAAAAATCTGTAGATTTTTTGGAGAATCAGCACTTAAAGCAAGTAGTGTAGAATTGTTCAACACAGTTAACTAAAGTCTTGGCAACAGATTTTGCACTAAACAAGCAAACTTTCTTGGCAACAGATTTTGCACTAAACAAGCAAACTTTCTGAAACAAAACTTATAGACTTACAGATTACTTGCCTATTTCACTCTACTTTTGTGTCAAAGTATACAAATGGCCATAAAATAAAGGCTAACAGTCAATTAAAGTCCAGTAATTCTATTCTGTTTTAGCAATAGATAGGAATTATTTTCCCAACGTAAATATGGTCACAGGTAGAATCTCTTCTCAATTTCTACTGGATTTACTTTACATGAAGATGTCCAGGACTATCCATAAATATTCCATTAGTGTTCCTTCTTTCCTAAATGTATACCAAACAGAATCTATATTTCAGGCAAACAATACTGCTCCATAAGAGACCAACTTCTCTGACTCCAAAGAGTAAGAATCCCACCTTTTATAAATCATAGGTCAGGTGCTAATAGCTGACTGAGCTTGTCAATTAATACAACCAAGCAGATATAATGACTACAAGATTTTCTTAAAGCAACAGCTTTTATTTACATCATTAAAACACCATTTTGGCAAGACCCATTGACACTACATTATTTCAAGCCTCAGCTTTAAGGTCTTGGCTTCATTTCCACTATATGTGCAATGAGCATTAAACAGGCTGTTAAAGTCATGGAGGGTCATATCTAGTCTGTATTTTCCTGTGAACTTGAAGGGTTATAGGGAGAGTACCCATCTAAACAGTTTTGCATTACTATCCTGATGTCTGCTTACCTGCTTAAACATAATTGTGGTTATGGCATGTGACAACAGTAAATTCTTTCCTAAGAAGGTAATATCTTAGTGAGGATAGTGTCCACTTAGTTGACAAGCATTATTATATCTCCATGGTAGAGTACTTTGCTTAAGCTGCACTTATTGTCCTGATTAAAAAAATATGTATGGGGTATTCTTCTGCATCGTAGGTCTATGGCAACACCAGTCATAGGCCTACATCTGATGTATCAGTATAAACTGTAGAAGGTCGACTGAAATCTGAGGAGGTTAAAATAGGCTATAAAAAGAGAATATTTTCTAGCTGGTTAAAGGCATTATATCTCTTTAATGTACATTTTGCCCTAATGAGCATGTTCCCTTTTGTTAAGACTGTGAGAGGGGAAACTACACACACAAAGTGAGAAATTAATTTCTTATAGTACCATCTAATCCAAAGAATGCCCTTCCTTGAGTTTTAATATACAGAACAGGTCACTTTTCGACAAGTTCAGGTTTTTTTTTTATTTCTTGGTCCTAAAAACCACCTTACCAATAACATATCTCAAGTATTTCACCTATGCCATACCTAACATGCATTTGGAAGTATAGGAAGTTAATTCAGCCTTTTTAAAAAGGCTGTCATACAACCTAAAGCTTTTCTGAATGAGACTTCCAATCTCCTCAATGTATTATCACATATTTTATATAATAGGCAGTAAACATTTTAGTTTGTCTTGAGCTCATGTCTATAAGTCTGTGAAAGGTTCCAGGAGCAACACACATCCTGAAAGAAGGATAATACATTGAAATAAGCCCTCAAGTATAAAAAGCTTGTTTTTTCTTCAGTTTCAGCAGCAAGAGAAATCTGATGGTATCTCTTTGTTAGATCTAATGTGATCAATAATTTTTGCTTTTCCAGACTTTTCTATAAGAAGTTTTTCAACCATAGACATTGGGTAGCCGACAGATTTTAAATTGCTATCCAGCTTCATAAACTTTATAAAACCTGATTCTTTTATCAGGCACAGGGTCCTAATGATATGAGCCTGTTCCATTTGCTTTTTAACTCCTCTATCCCCTGTCTTAAACATTCTGTGTTCTTTTCCTTGCACAACTATTCCATGTGATGCTGCTATTCTGTAAGGTTTTAAGTTAAACCTCTCCACTGTGACAGCCTCGATAGGATTCTCGCTCACATCTGTTCTATCTGTAGCTCTAAAACTTTTTTTTTTATTTCTTAACATAAACATCCTTATTTCTTCTTGCTGTGGTATGATTAGTGTGTCATCTGCCTGAACTGCAGGGACATAAGTCAGTTTTCTTTATTTACCAGACCTATTACTTTCTTCTAATAAGATAACGTGAGAATGTTTTTTTTTTATTTTCATGGCTTCAGAACATTGATATGGTGCATCATTCATGCTGCACTCATATCAATCAGCTTAACTCTGTAAGACTATGGGCAGGATTCACGAAGGCTTGCACGGAGTGTAAGAGACGTGTAACACTCCATGCAAGCCTCGCGATCCAGGAACAGCCCTAAACTCCATGTAAGAGACCAGCTAAAACGTCTCTTACACGGACTGGGCATGGACATGCTAAATACCTCACTTGCAGCCAAAAGGTATGCAAATGAGGTATATTAGTGATCCACGAAGCAGAAATCAGCCCGTGTAAGAGACGTTTTAGCTGCAGAAATGTACTCAGTTGACAACTGAGTACGTTTCTGCAAAAATCACAACGGAGCCATGCCAGCTCCAAATAAAGGGTGCATATGTGTCAGGCAGCATGCCAATGGCGAAATATGTGGCCATTGGCAAGGTAACCCGATGCAAAAATAATAAAAATATATATATTTTTTTTCCGGCCATCGCCGATGTTTAAACGCAGCGCAGCCCGCGCAAACGGGCTGCGCTGTATAAAACATAAAAATGAAGATTATAAAACCACAAATGTGGGTTTTATGCAATACATGGAATGACAATGCAGGGACCAGCAGACCAAAAACAACATGGCCACCGTGTACTGGTTGCTAAGGGGGGAAGCTGAGTCTAAGACATGTAACTAAGCATTAGTAGGCAATCTCATGTAAATGAGGGTTAGGATACTGAATCACACAGTCACATAGCAAATGAGCACAGTCTGAGTAGTGTAAGAGATACATAAGGGGAAGGAATAGAGTAGGAGATAGGAGACATCACAGGGGGGAATGGTAGAAAGAAATGCAGTTCATTGGAGGACAGTGTAACATGACAGATGACAGACACAGATCAGGGAAAGAGGAGTGCCCCAAGATAAGCATGGGAAAGTCAAGAAATGGAAGGTGTACACTGGTACTTACACTAAAGTTTCTTGCTGGTCATGCATGCGCACGTGTGCACGCCATGAAGCGCGAGTAGGGCAGTGTGCGCACGTGTAAGGCAGACTGAGCATGTGGGAGCGTGTTGGTAGATGTTTAACACTGTTTGCACTGGTGTGCGTGTGTGAAGGGCAGACTGAGCATGTAGGAGCCTGTTGGCAGACCTGTAACACTGTTTGTGCTGGTGTGCGCGCGTTTTAACCCGAATAAGACAATTGTAAACCGTGTAAGCATGTGTGCACACGTGTAAGCCACTGTGAGCGTGTTTCTGCTGGTATGCACGCTGCTCCCCCCTGAGGAAACAGAAAGAAAAAGGAAGCAACAGAATAAGTAGGAAGCTAGCAGGGAATACTGCTGGAGCTAGCAGGTGAAAACAATTAGAAGCAGGCAATTACATAGGCAGAATAGTAGCCCAGCCCAGCACTTAAAACTCTGCAAACAGCAGTGCAGGATGTTTCTCTCAAGAGACACTGCAAGACAGGAGTAAGCTATGAGAAGTGAAAACTGAAAAAGCTTAACTCAGAGCAGAAATGTTAGGGGCTGCCATAGCTGTCATAATGAGACATAGGTGACTTGCTGAGGGTGGTGTCAATGCAGATGGTGCCAGACAACCCACAGTGAGGAGACGGAGAAGAGGGTCACCTACCACGGGTTACATGAGCTGGAGATAGTAGAGCTCTATAGAGTGGACAGAGAGCTCCTGCAGCAAATAGTTGAGCTGTGCAGGCCACGCCTCACACACAGAACCAACAGAGGGGAACCCATCCCAGTGGAAACCAAGGTATGTGTTGGCCTAAGAATACTAGCAACAGGTACCTTCCAAAGACCAACTGGTGATATGATGGGGATATCACAGGCATCAGCCTCCAGGGTACTGCACCAGTTCCTGGATGCCATGTCAGCATGTGTCGGTGATCATGTATATTTCCCCAATGCCCGTGAGGTATTGGCCAGCAATATGCGTCTCTTCCATCAAATAGCGGAATACCCTGAGGTAGTGGGTGCAATAGAATGCACGCAAATATGCATCAAAGCACCAGCCGGTGAGCGGGGTAGGGCCTACATTAACTGAAAGGGCTTCCCCTCCATCAACTGCCAGGTCGTGTGTGATGCCCAGGGCATAATAATGAATGTGTGTGCTGGCTGCCCTGGGAGCTACCATGATTACCACATCTGGCATTTCACGCAGCTGTACCAGACATTTGCCAATGGGGACATCCCACACGGATACCTAGAGGGGGATGCAGGTTATGCACTGGAGCCGTGGCTGATGACACCCATCAGAAATGCACACACACCTGAACAGGAATGCCATAATGAGGCACATGCACAAACACGTAATGTAATAGAGCGTGTGTTTGGGCTGCTCAAGTCACAGTTCCGGTGTCTGGACTCATCTGGTGGAGCCTTGCAGTGCACACCAACTACATGTACCCAAATTGTCATGGTATGTGCTATGCTACATAATATGATATTGCGAAAACAGCTGCAGCAGGACCAGCATAGGGCTGGGCCAAACAGCCCCCCACCATTGCCAAGGCCATCACAGGCAGAGCGTGACTCGGAGGAGGAACAACCTGAGCCTGCCCCAGTAGGCAGAAGGAGGCGTGCCCAGTATGCCCTGGCCTTGGCAAAGAGGCAACGCATAGCACATACACTGGTTCAGTAGGAACCCTGGGAATGATACCCCCTCTGACTCACTCAAATAATAACAGGGATGCCTAAAATGACATGACCTGCTCACAAACATGTACAGGGTGTGTAATATGCACATCCGACAGAGGCAGCCCTGCAGCACCACCTGAGGCATGAATGCCATGTGTTAAGTAATGTAACACCATGTACTATATGCACACCTGAGGACCCTGACTAACATCCACCCTCACCAAGCATGAAGCCACAAAATGACGAAGGGATGATTAAGTGCAATAACTGGCTGAAGTAATGCAGTTAGTCAAAGGGGAGCCAATGTGTTTCAGGTTGGGAAGACATGCAGAGCATGACATGATGCACCACCTGCTAGGGGTGGCGTGCACCTATCAGTCCATGCCCCATGGATACTGGCAAAGGCTGTCAGTACCCACAGCATACCCTCAATAGGTAAGTCTCAAAACACAAACCCACCTTCATAGGTACCACAAGGGATAGGAACCTAGATGTAATGCTACCCAATGCCAGAAGTCTAAACAGCAAGATGTGTGCAGTGTAAACGCACACAGTATGGAGAATGTAGATATCAGTCCTGTAATAGAAAACTGGGTCAAGGCTCACATCAGCACCCTAACACTACCAGGTCACACCTCATACTGTGCTGTACAGCCGCAAAACATGGAACAAGCTACAAAAGGAGGGTGACTAGCAATAAATGTCAAGGATAACCACACCCCCATGTTGGTACCACAACAAGAAGCAGCATGGATTAGCCATGGTCAAATACCAATGGCTAAAACCTCCTCCCAGTATATAGCCTGCTGCAGACTACTGTCCTAATACCAGGAACTGCACATGGCCTATGTTGGAATACATGAATATATCAAGCCCTCCAAACCACATTATACTGCTTGACTGAAAATACCCAGACATACACCGGGAGCATTATACTAGCACCAACACAGTCCGAGAAAAGTTCCCAGAATCCATAAACCAAAATGCCCAGGAACAACGTACCACTCCCACAAGAGGGGTAAGCATACTGGATGTGATAATCAGCAACATGTGTACTGGATGGCAAGATGAGAAGTGTATCCCTCACTGGTAAGACCAGACCATAGAGTAATCACATTGGATATACACATCCCGACCCCAGTCCCTGGCCAGAATACCACAGTGAAAAACATGTGTAAAGCATAGGTTGCACCCCTCCAAACCGATGTGGAATCCACGAAAGGCCCTGTGCAAGTGCAGAATATGGGACACACTGCAGAACATGTTATACAGGCATTCCATGAACACAGCCAGGAATGCTTGGAGTATGCAATCACAAATAACAACAAGACACAATGCCATACACGCAGGCATCTGGCATGCTGGACTCCAGCCATTACCAAACCATGCAAGAGAATGAGGAAGCTACTACATGATAGAGCAAACATAAAAAGGGAAGTAATCACTGATCAGTATTATGGCAATAAAATATGTCCACACATACAATCCACTAAGGCCAGCCACAACAAGTAGAATCTGTGAATCCAGAGGCAATGTGACACCTGGCCCAAGTACACAGACAACCCACAACTCCCCCAATAAATACAAATATATGTGAGAGATGCAACCATGTATCCAAACCGGAGGCTGAGCTCCCCCAACTCAGTACTGTCAACACTAGTCAGGAGGAGAAGATAACCACATACACCACAAACCCAGTCCCACATAGACCTATCACAACTGTAAACCAAACACATAAACACAGAAAAACATTCCCGGAGGCCCTAATTACAAACACACCACACCAACAGAAGCCTCCAAAGCAGATCCCAAGCAACCACAACCTCCAAACATAGCACATGCAACACATAGTACACAAAGCTGGTGTTCCAAACAGTCACAGGCCAGAAGGAGAAACAACATGCCTGATACAGTTGTAACAGGTGTCTGTATAGGCAGACACACTGCTGTCCCACTCACCAGACTGAACAAGGGAAAGGGTACAGTAAGCTGCCTGTAGGCTGCCACAATATGCCACATAACACAAGTGCGCAGGTCACCCCAAAGCAAGCAGAAATATGATGCACTCAATGTCCATGCTGGTGTGAATGACCTGAGATGTACCTCCCTGGACTACATGAAAAAAGACATGAGTATGTACCCCAGGCCGGTATGACACTGGCCATTTGCAGCATCCAACCCTCACCAAGAATGATGCCACAGTACAAACACAGAATGATCATCTTTAACAGGTGGCACAGTTACAGCTGTCAGTCCAAGAGGGTCTAATGTCTGTCTGCTTGAGATGTCATGCATGACAAGCCATGCTGCTGTTCCAGGGATGGCTTGCACCTGTTACCCCTGGGCGTCTGGATACTGGATAAGGCCTTTGCCACCTCCATAGAGCCGTATGTAGGCAAGGCCAAAAAGACTACCCACCACCCTAGAAAACATAAGTGGTAAGAAACATAAGGGTAATGCTGACCAATGCCAGATGTGTAAACTGCAATATGCATGCCCCTGAGGCACTTCCCAGTATGGAGAACATCGATGTCTGTGCAGTGACAGAAGCCTGCTGCAAGCCTACTGATAGCACACCAGCACTACCAGGTTATACCACATATCATGCGTTATGGCCAGAACACCTGGACCAAAACATCAAAGGAGGGGGAGTATCCATATGCAGCACAGTCACCCATACGGCCAGGTAACTGACAATGCACAAAGCAGCGGAGACCACCCATGTGCACCTAAGTGTAGTGAAAACTGCTGTACAGTCTGTAGCATGCAACAGACCGCACTCACACACACAAGAACTCCACCCAGACATCCTGAAGACACTGGACAGTATGAATGTCCCACCAGATACCAGACAAGGTACTCACAAATTACCACATAGGTGGCAAACCATTATGTATGCAAGGAGTAATCAGGGACCTAGGGACACAAGTTGACAGTAATCTGTCATGTGACACTCACAATGCCACTGTGGCTAGGAAGATTGTCGATATTGGACACTATATCATGAAAGAATTCACATCTACATCAACAGAGGTCACTGTGCCCCTGTACTGTTCCCTTATCAGACCCATAATCTAGTACAATGACTCATATGGGATGTACCGTACGTGACACCTGCAGTGGTTCGGAAGACCTCAAAGGTACCCCACCAAGAGGATAAAGGGTGTCAAATATATGTCATATGCTGCCTGGCTGTAGACACCCCAGTTGAATGCAGTCACAGACTGCCTATACAGAGGCATTGTATGTCTGTTGTACAAGGCCATGTCCAACACAGGAGTAATGGACATGCTCCCCCACAGGAAATCAAAGCCATTGGAGCTGTGAGAGTGACAGATGTCAGCCTCAACACATAATGAAATAGGATGTGCTGGAGGGACAGATACATAACCCAGAGGCTCCCCACACCCAGAAACAGGATCCCAATCCATGTTAGGCAGTTCCCCTCACTGACACCCCTCAACAGGAATATTGCCAAGTGGATGGATGATTGTACATGTATACTGGGGGTCTTCACTGTGTCACGACCAGACAGAGGCACAGTAAGGAAAATCATAAATGGCCATAATAGTCACATAGCAAGGGGTGGCGAAAGACACACACACTCTGGCTTGGCTTACTAATGCCCTAGGGTGGATAGCCTAGTATGAACCCATGTTCTTATGAAGATACAAATTGTACAGGACATTAAGGATAATCACAAGGCTTACTTAACTGATAGTAGGAACCATGTTGGGAATCCACAGATATGCTCTGAATCACACAGATATTACGAACAACATACCAAACACACACACATATTGCTAACATACAACCTGACAGGTGCAGTGCAAACCCCCCCCCCCCGCCCAGAATGCAAAATATCTATCCCAGCAGACTGCTGGTCCCCTGACATTGCAGATGCTGAGGTAACAGCCATCATCTGCAAAGCAAAACACACAGCAGCAAAGGTATGTGATGGTGTCCTGAGCTGAGGCCAACATGGACTCCAAGAATAATGGAATGCCAAATCACACTACTGCCCAATGTCAGCCTTACCACAGGATATGTACCCAAAGAGCAGTGTACAACAACAGTGGTCCTTCACAACAAAGGTGTTGCCTGAATGGATACTGCAAACTACCACCCCAGGATCCTGACAAGCTTGGTCTGCACAGCTATGGAAAGGATCAGTATGTACCGCAGACATAAAGCTATCGTGGACCTACTGATACTGGACCCTACATAGTGTGGCTGTCGTAACTGCAGATCCTGCCCCTAAACATGTTTGACCCATTTGAAACAGTCATTAAAGTCATTGATGAGGGCAATGGGGTCCACACAGCGTAGCTGGACCATGCATATGCTTCTAGACAATACCCTATGAGTTCAGTATGGATATGTTCACCAGCTTAAATATATACCCCTATGTCAGTAGAGGGGTTGCAAACCAGACCAAGGACAGAACTGACATGGTCAGACATGCTGCATCCATGTCAGACTACAAAGCAGATATGAGTGGCATCCCACAAGGCTTGGTCCTGGGAACCCCCCGTTCTGTATATATGTCCCATAGGTATAGGCCAACATGGAAGGACTGTGACTGAACATGTATGCAGAGGAGTACAAACAGCCCACCATATCCGACCCCCAGCTGACACAAGCAACCCACAAAAGGGCCACCTACAAACAGACAACTGGAGCCATAGCCATGTCAGCAAGCTAATTGCAGAACTGTGTATAGACAACCACCGTGGATATACAGTAAGTGCCCACAAATTACTACACAGGTGTTAACCCATTATGTACCTAACATGTAATGAGAGACCTATGGACACAAGGTGATAGTTATCCTGCACTGGACAAACATGTGGCTGTAGTGTTCGCAGAAACATACCATATACCCACCCAATCATGAAGGTTGTCAGATATAGATAAGGGGAGGTCACTGTGGCTCTGCAGTCATCCTTCATCAGCATCACAATTGACTACAATAGCCCCTGTGGGATGTACCTCAGCAGACACCTCCATCAACTGTAAAGCCCACAACAGTACCCCACCAGGAGTAGCAAAGAGCATGAAAAGATGCCATGTGTTGTCTGAGTAAACAAACTGCAGCTCCACACACTGCCATACTGCCCAGCTACAGGCAAGCTGTGCCTGATGTATGAAGCCATGACCAAGCTGGAATCAATGAACATGCTGCACCTTGTACAATCTGAATGGCAGTGAGCTATGCACATGAGAGACCTGAACCCCAGCACTGACATACATAGGACAAGCTGTACAGAATGATCCATAAAACAGAAGGCACCCCCACTCTTGAGTAAACTCCCAGTACAGGTTAGCCAGAGAGTCACCTATCGACACTCCTCAAGAGGAATCCCGATGAGTGGATGGGAGATGGTAGGTTAACCCTGGGTATCACTGTTATGTCAGAGGTAGACGGAGGCACAGTATACTAACCATGACATATGTCATGGCAAACTCCAGTTACAATGTGTGTCGAAGGACAAACACACCCTGTGACTAGCATCAGAAATGGCCTAGGGAACATCACTAGTGTTTGCCAATGTCCACCTATGTTGTGGAATACACTACCAATGTTGGACGAGCCTGGTGTAGGTAGTCCATATCTGAACATAATGCAACATGGTCATATGTGCACAACCGGCCCCTACACAGTCTGTTGTGCTCACTATGAAGATGTCAAGCAGTGATAGGACTAAAGCCCAGGATACTGTCCACCACAGTGAAAGTACTGAACCAGTACACTATACGGTACTACAGTGTTAGGTCATTATGAAAGTATGTTGACAACTGTCTGCAAAGTATCCCATGCAATCCCTGCAGGCACAGTATAATCCCTGTTGTGGCAGACATGAAGCAGTTGGCCAGTTAGTACACAACATGACACCCAACACACAACCATAAACGTGAGATATTGTTGAAGTTCACACATACCCAAATATGTGGTGGACTTCAGAGTGCAACATATGGAAAGCTCACACTGGGCATGCTCGCACACTTTGATGAATGAGGCATATGTCAGACAACATGCCATGGAAAGGCTGAACTGGGCATGCTCACACACTTAGGCCACATCTCCGTTTAGTAGTTGGCCACACATATCTGGTATTTGTACGTGTCATTCTAGGAACCAACCACAACACAGCAATCTGCCCAGTGCACACAGTAAATGACTACAGAGACATAAGTGATATAGTGGATCACTGTCATATGCAAACATCTTCCACAGATACACAAGTTGGTCATAGGAACAGGGAATGCTATGGCAATAAAGACCTGCAAACAGTAGAACAGCACAACAAATATTGTGCATCTGACAATTGAACATATGGGTGTAGAGGTCAATACTAGGCTTGTTGCCCTAGGGAATGACAGCTTAGCCAGAGTGTGCTTGGCATCTGCATCCCCAGTACAGTAGGCTACTGTGCCCCTGTAAAGTACGTCACATAAGGCAACGTGTGAGGCTAGTGAGCTGTGCCTCTGTCAAGCAGGGGCACAGTGGAGATCCCAGGGTTTGAATGTGTTAAGCCACAGCCATGTTGTTGGTGTGTGCTGGAAGAGGGTTGCTGAGGATCTCTAACAGTAAGTGGCCGTCAATAACAGACTGAGGGGAGCCCTATCTGCATTGTCTGGACAATTCCACTGTCAACACTGTGTTGTGATGATTATGTGGGAATGAAGTGTCGTGCCGGAACTGTTCACAGATGTCCTCCCTCTGTGGGCTAAGCTCTGCAATGTATTAGCTCACTCTGTCTGTTGGACGGCTCATATATGGCTGGTGTACACCTGACAGGTGTCTTGTTGTGGAGCAGTCATGGGTATATGTGGGATAGCATGATCAATGCAAACCGTACACATGCTCATAGAATGCAATTGTCAAGGATTATGCTGAGTGGCCAGTATAGTCCCCCAGCATGGGTCCTTTGAAGTTGTCCACCCCAGTCTTCACAAGTGTAGAGTCTGCTTGTGCTAAATACAGTTTGTGTGCAGTGACAACCTTGCCTGGGGCTGGGGATGGGATGTGGATGTCCAGGGAAAGGTGGGTATGGTCAGATATCAACAATGGTGGTCTACCTCTGGTGTGGAACAGTGAGTACCCATGTTGCAGATGGACAGGTCCAATATGTATTCCCCCATGTGGCTGTGGTGTGTGGTTCTGCCATAGCACATGGACCCACAAATTGTAGTGGCTGTAGGGTAAAGTGGTAGAGGCCTGAGTAGTTCTCACACACAATATGCCTGTACCTGATGTTAACAACTGGAATGGTGTATGTGAACACCTGCATATCCCGGCACTGTTCCCAGGGAAGCTAAGTGTGTGTCCTGGATGTGGGTGTGGTGTTCTGGACTGGTTGTGTTGTGTGTTACAGGTCCTGTGGTCACGAAGCATGGTATAGAACATAACCTGCCAGTGCAATGTGCATATCTGACCCTGACGTAGGTGGCTGCAAATGCATATATATGCTATCCCCCACCTGACAGGTAGTACAAGATGCACATACCTCTGTAGAAATAAAGATGTCAGTACCCTATAAATACTGCAAGTGCAGACCAGATGCCCAGTAATTCGGTTAGCACGCCCTGCTAATGCGTCTCCCTCAAGTGTCATAATATAGGTAGGTAGGAGTTCAAACCATGCAATTGCTCAGTGTGTGTGTGTGTGTGTGTGTGTGTGTGTGTGTGTGTGTGTGTGTGTGGGTGAGCGGGGTTGATGTTTGTGCAAGTCTGTGTGAGGAAGATGTCCCTTTTAGCAACTGTGAAAAAACTCTACAGGATGCACATTACCCTATCTAAGCACGGATGATGTCAGCACCCTATAAGTACAGCAGGAGAAGGGAAACCTCCCAGTAATTTGAATAGCGCGCTCTGCTAATGCGTCTGTCACGAGTATCATAACATCGTTAGAAAGGGGTTTGAATCCTGCAACTGCCCAGTGTGTGTGGAGGGGGGTTAGTGTGTGTGCAAGTCTGTGTGAGGAAGATGTCCCTTTTGGCAACTGTGAAAGCACTCTACAGAATGCACATTCCCCTATCTAAGCACGGATGATGTCAGCACCCTATAAGTACAGCAGGAGAAGGGAAATCTCCCAGTAATTCAAATAGCGTGCTCCGCTAATGCGTCTGTCATGAGTATCATAACATAGTTAGGTAGGGGTTTGAATCCTGCAACTGCCCAGTGTGTGTGGAGGGGGGGGTTAGTGTATGTGCAAGTCTGTGTGAGGGAGATGTCCCTTTTGGCAACTGTGAAAGCACTCTACAGGATGCACATTCCCCTATCTAAGCACGGATGATGTCAGCACCCTGTAAGTACAGCAGGAGAATGAAAACCTCCCAGTAATTCGAATAGCGTGCTCTGCTAATGCGTCTCTCTCAAGTGTCATAATGTAGTTAGGTAGGAGTTTGAAACCTGCAAATGGCAAGTGTGTGTGTTTGGATGTGGGGAGTTTGTGTGTGTGCAATTCTGTATGAAAAACATGTGCTTTTTTGCAATCAGGAGATCGCACTACATGATGCACATTACCCTTTCCAAACAGTGATGATGTCAGCACCCTATACATACAGCTGGAGAAGAGACACTTCCCAGTAATCCAAATAGCGCAGTCTGCTACAGCATCACTCTCAAGTGTCATAACATAGTTAGGTAGGGGTTTGAAACCTGCAAATGGCAAGTGTGTGTGTATATGGATGTGGGGAGTTTGTGAGTGTGCAATTCTGTATGAAAAACATGTTAGTCCTAGCAATCAGGAGATCACACTACCTGATGCACATTACCCTTTCCAAACACTGATGATATCAGCACCCTATAAGTAAAGCCAGAGAAGAGAAACTTCCTAGTAATCCGAATAGTGCATTTCGCTAATGCGTCTCTCTTACATGTCATGACATAGTTAGGTAGGGGTATGAATCCTGCAAATGGCAAGTGTGTGTGGGGGTAGTAGGGTGTGTGTAAATGCAAGTGTGAGAGAACAGATCCTTTTGGCAAATACTTCAATACACCAGATGCTGCATTTTCCCCCAGTAAACACAGGGGATGTCACCAAACTATCAGCACAGCCAAACAGGGCTAGTTGGCCAGTAATGTCAATAGTGCGCTCTGCTACTGGGTCTATTACCATTGTCAGAGTACAGATATGTATGTTTTGGTAACCCACAACTGCCACGTGTGGTTGTGTCACACATTATGACCTTGTGTGGGTCTTTGTGCATAACAATGCATGTCATTGCCTAAACCAGCAATGGCAATGCACACATGATGTATGTGTGTGTGTGACACATACACATAAATACCTTTGACCTGCAGTAGTTACCATGTCTGACGTGCCTCGAGTGGATAAATGGTATTTGCAATGCATAACAATATGACTGTGTCTTACTGTGCAGGGGCCGCATGCGGTATGTGTCTATACAGTATGGGTGTATATGGTAAAATACCTACAGCAGGGGATACACATCTGGTCTGGGCCATATAGTCTACATGTAGTCGATGTACAGGTGCTGCATGTTCCCACCTGTTGTGGGAGTGGTAACATGTCATTCCACTGCAATTCAGTGACCACATGCTGGGAACCCTTCAACTAGTGTGTTGTAGCTACAGTAATGCTCACGCACAATGTTTGGCTGGATGCAGTCCAGCCATATAAAGACAGTTCTTGAGACTGTCATATTGCCAGTGTTGTTATGGAGGATAGGTGGGTTTCCTGTGTATGGGAGGGTTGTGTGTGCCAGGCTATGAACCAGATGGCAGTCCGACACACTGTTAGCTGCACATGAATAGGCCCTGATGCTTTGTGCTGTGCCAACAACCTGGAGGTGTGTGTATCTATGGTGCCTTGGGATACCACCCCCCTGTCCATGTGTGTTACATGTGTAGGGGACAACAGGCATGGTATGAGGTATAACCTGGCAGTGATGGGTTGCACCTGTGAGCCATGAATCAGGACTCTGGTACTGCACAGACATTGCAGTTCACCGTGCTGAGGACAGTGTCCAGTGCATGCATCTTGCGGTGTACACTGCTGGTGTTGTGTAGCATCACTGTTAGTGTCCTATCCTGTGTGATACCCATGGAGGTGGCTATGTAATCCGTGTCCTGCAGCATAAGGCAGTATGTGTGTATCAAGGGGCTTCGCCAATTTACATTGGGCCATGGGTGTCACGTGCAAGCTGCCCCTCGCAAATCATTGTGGCTTCCCTAGCATGTAAGCACACGTTGACAGCCAGTGGATACCCTATGAATGACATTGGAGATTGAGTAGACATAGAACACCCTTCCTACATATAGTGGTAGCATACCTGGTGAGGGTATGATGGCAACCAAGATCAGGCTCATACTGGCCCGTGCCACATGCTGAGAGATCCCTTCTATGTTCCCTATCATGTAGTCCAGGGAGGTATGTCTCAGGTCATCCATAGTGGCATGGTCAATGACTGAGTCATATGTGTCCATGCCTCTGACTGACCTGTATGCATGTGTTTTGTGGTGGACCATAGTGCCCCAGAGGCATATCACTGTGACCTTCACCATGTACAGCCTGTTGAGCGGGACCCCACTGCAGCGGCCAAGAGAGGTACCTGACACATCTGTAGCAGGTGTGTTGTGTAGCCCTACAGGCTGTGAGTGCGTGGCACACGGGATGTGTGTGCCATGTGTGACATGTGCTCTGTTCCGACATAACGTATGCCTGTGTGCCAGCTGCGGAGGTGTGTGATGCTCAGGCAGGATGCTATTCTGAGTCTCCAAGTATGCCCCAGTGTGTTCAGATTGCTGTCAGTGCGTGTCTATGTCTGACTGGTATTGTAGTCACTGTAGTATGACATGCCACCTGACAGGGTATGGCATTACTGGGTTCAGAGTGCTGAGTCCCCAGATTGGCTATGTGGTGGCATCCCACACATGTGTTGTACGTTCCTGGCCAAGGGTGATGGTTGACTGCATACATGTGGCAGCTGTGACATTGCCACATGACTCACATAAACTACAACTGGACCATAGAGGTGATTCACAGGTTACCTTTGCACATGCTACCCTAGTAGTGTGATTGCCATGGTGATTACCAACACATAGGGCCAATGGGGAACAACATACTGAAGGTGCGTATGTGTGGGTGTACTGCTACTGTTTCATAGCACTGGCATATATGACTGCACACATGGGTAAATGCCAGGTAAGACATGTTCAATGTGTCACAGGCAATGTACATGCGAACAGGACAGACAGTGACGTTCTGTCATGTGTAAACTTGACATATGTATCGTACGCTATGCAGATGTCACTAGGAGTCCACAAAAGCACTGTAACTCTGCATTGCAGGTGGAAGCAGTGTTGCAGGGAACCCCAAGCGAACATGCATGCAAATAAAGCTACAGTAAGCAGGGCTGGAAGTAGTCCATTGTACAACAACGAAGGGGTAAAACTAACAGTAGGTTACAGTGCAAATATGTGGGCACTATCAACATGTACCCAGGAATGCACAGCACAGATGCCCATGGTAGAACTGATATTATGTCATAGTTAATTATGATTTGGATTACATTGGTACTGCACACATATCAACATGCGCAAACATCCACATTGCATAGTCATTGTGGGCAACTTGCCACCATTACTGTACATGTCCATCATTGCGTATCACTACTTGCATTAGCTTCCCCCCTGTGCTACCCATGTATGTGGCTATCTGTTGACATCCTTACCACCGGTATGCAATAATGTGCAGCTGTTACACTTTGGTACGTACTATGGGTGCAGATAAAAATTCAGGAAAGTCATACGGTTACTGCATCTGGAATGCTGGGATATACACACAGTCATATCAGCACACTGTACTGTTACCAACATGATACTACTAATACACTTCTATGTAGTCACCCTGTGCATCAGCAACGTGTTTACCTGTACCTGCACTGATGTTGGAGATTGCAGGGGGTGGCTCAGTTTCATCATATGCACAGGGTGTGAATTAGGTATGCCTGAGTCTGCCACTGATACCACCAATTGACATGTGTGTGTATGTGTGTTGGTGAGGGACAGCAGTACAGGGTGGGGCTCTGTTGGTGCAGTGTGTGCGTGTATGTTGTAGCCCTAGGTGTTAACATTTTGCATGTGTGTATGCACGCACACAGTTCCACCTCATGGCTGCCATATACAGGGGCATGTGAACAGCCACAGACTGCACCTGGCAGGTCATACAGATCAGTGCCTGTGGGCACGGACATGGTACCTGTGCCTGGCAGGGGTGCTACGGACTGTATCCGGTACTAAGCCAGACTGGGTACTGTCATCAGAAGCGGGAGTGTGTTGACTGGACACAGGTCCCTGTTGGGACTGTCCAGAGCCACGTGCATGTGGTCTCCTGTGGAGTTCCGATGACAGCACAGACCCAGCATTGCTGGGGCTGCTGCTGGCACTATGGGGGCATGCGCAGGCCTGTTGTTGTCCACGCCGACTGCCAGCTGCTGCTGTTGCTGGCATATGGCCATGTCGACGCCGCAACCGCCCACCATTGCCCTGGCTCATGGACATGTGGTTGTGGAACTGCTGTAATATGTCCCCACAACGTCTGTCTATGACATCGGTGAAATTATGGATAGCATCCGCGATGTCACGCATACTGTCAGTCATGGCTGTGCGACATGCTCTCAGCTCCCTCAGACCCTGTCTGGTGTACCTTTCCATACGCGACTGTGCCTGCATGACAGCCTGAAACATAGCTGAGGTTGACAGACCTCTTTGGGCACGTCTGCCAGAGGCAGTACGCCCATGGATGCTCCCACGAGAACCCATGGGCAACTGTCTGTGTGGTACCATCGCAGGACCCTGCCCATGGCTGCTGTGTGGGGAAGCATGTGCCACAGATACCACATTACCCTGGTCAATTCCCACTGTATCCTGTCCATCACCTAGGGACAATGGTGACAACGGATGTACTGGCAAGATGACTGTGCACAATGATGGGGTTGCCAGCTGTGTACTGTCAATTGGCTGACCAATGGCGGACCCTGACACACCTTCCTGTGCCATTACACATATGTCATCATTACCAGTACCTGTGGCACCAGATTCAGGTTCCCTGCTGCAGGAAACCAGAGCAGCACCAGAACCTGTGGGAGGAAGACAGGAAGCACATTTTACAGTGTCCACACAATGTTACCAGTGATGCACTTATGCACACATGCACACGTGGACACATGTACACATGTACACATGCACACATGGACACAGGCACACATGCACACATGCACACATGCACACATGCACACAGGCACACATGCACACATGCACACATGCACACGTGGACACGTGGACACATGCACACATGCACACGTGGACACATGCACACATGCACGCATGCACACGTGGACACAGGCACACATGCACACATGCACGCATGCACACATACACACGTGGACACAGGCACACATGCACACATACACACATGCAGACGTGGACACAGGCACACCTGCACACATGCACTCATGCACACCCCACAGTATACACACAGAGCACTACTGAGTTACACTAGTATTACTAGCACTATCAGGACTATTATAGGTATTGTTAAACACACTCACCAGCATGGATGGCCTGCCTTGCTGTAACACTGGAGGGACCTGCAGAAATGAGGAGATTAATGTCAGTGGGCACAACTGTGCCATTGATACTGCATATGATACAGTGCAGTAGTACACCAGTTGCCTTTCACATGTCAGCTGCTGATATTGCCAATATCACACCTGCACAATTACATACTATGTTGACAGCTACATACCACGGACACACCTTTCACATGCATAAACTAACAGTGTACAGAACAGTCAAGTGTACATATGGCATATTACCTGCACACTCCTTGTCGTGCTGCTGTGTGGATCCAGCCTCCATCATGATGCAGGTGTATTGCTGTTGCTGTTCTGGGGCTGGAGCCACAACACTTAGGAGTAGCCCCTCCAGTCTGGTGAGGGGGGGATGTGTGGCCTCCCCACCTCCTGTGGCAACCTGTTGCCTGTGGATATCCAACGCACGCTGATGGACATTTCTGATTAAATCACTGCAGTGATGTCGTACCTGCTCATATGTCCTATTATGCGTGCCAATGTCATTTACCCTACGGACAAGGTCTTGCCACAGTGCAGCCCCCTCCTGCTGATTCTGGCTGGTGCGGGAAAACAGTATGTCATAATCCCGCACCAGGCTCTGGTGTATCTCCTCATCTTCCACTTCAGAGTAGACGGGATTACGCTGACGTGCCATCTCCCTGGAAGAGAACACAAACAGGATATCAGCAGACTATGTCAGCAATATATGGCACACATACTATACATGATACTCAACTGTAGTGATATAATACTACTCCCATATGTAGCATGTGTGTGTCTCGTGGTGGATACACAAGTACATGGCCAGATATCAGTGCTCAGCCAACACCTGTTCAACAATACCTGCCACATTCCATACAACATAGTAGCATGCCCCATCGGTCAGCACACAGCGACAGGTCCAATGCACAACCTCACTCTGGGGGTTCATACCAAGGTACTGTATGTGGAACGCCATCCACTAGTGTGATCTGGACACAAGTTACTCGGCCTGGATATACATATCCCACCACCACCACCAGCACAGTAGAGTACTTTGATATGTATGTGATTAGACAGTTATTCACTTGTTAGGACTGAGATGATATCCATGCAGCCCACTGGGCCAGTGGAAGCTACAACCCACACTGCTGACCCCTTTGCAAATGCTTACCACGGACATCCCACAGACTGCATGGAACTTGCACACACATTTTTAACCCAGACCCTATGCACAAAGGTTAGGCATCCTATCCGGTGGACTCCAGCCAGAGGCAGATTGTATAACAATAGCAGGAGGCTACTGCAGGACAGAGCAGATTCACATTAAGGGAAGGCATCTGTGGTCAGCACTGGTAATACACTACGGTCTCTCATAACAACAGCCACGGCCTACTCTGGGAGGGAAATGGCCACAAACACTATAGATAACCACAAGGCCTTCTTCAGTTATGTTACACATATGGACCAAACGCCTCAGATATGCTCTGAGTTAATACACACCTACTTAACATTCACCGAACACACAGATATTGGCAACATTCTTGCAGACAGGTTCGGTGCACGTATCCCCCCTCCTTCTCCCCCACAAGTAGAAATACTTATCACAGCTGAATGTAACCTCCCTATCATCTCGCATGTCCAGGTGAGGGCCGCCCTCAGCAAAGCAGAACACACAGCATCAGTGTGACCTGATGGTATCCCTGGATGTGTACTACGTGCACTCCAAGAGGACATACAACTGCATATAAGACTGATATTTAACCTTGGCCATACTACAGGATATGTACCTGAACACTGGCATACAGCAACAGTGGTCCCACACCACTATGGAGGCACCTCTACTAACCCTGGGAACTACCGCACCATAAGGATAACCGGCCTGGTCTGCTAAGCTATGGAATTATTCAGTATGGGACGCATATACAGCGATATTGGGTACCTGCAGACACTTGTTCCCTGCCAGTTTGCCTTTGTGATGGGCTGATCCTGGTTGACCTTTCAAAACAGTCACTACAACCATAGATGAGGGCAACGCAATCCCTACAGCCTACCTGGACTTGCCTAAGGCCTTCAACACAGTACTCCACTCAGGCATCATAGACAAGCTCATGAGCTTATATGTTACTACATATATCACATGATGGGTTGCACACTGGTTGACATACAGGATCCATAATATCGATATTGTAGGAGCCATGTCAGACTCAATGCCAGTCACATGTGGTATCCCACAGGCCTCTGTCCTAGGACCCCTCTTGTTTGGCATTTATTTCTCAGATGTAGAAGCAAACATGTGCGGGTTGTTGGTGACAAAGTTCCCAGATGACTGCTAACTAAGCGCCATAGTCGTTGCACCAGCTGACACACACATCCTACAGACGGGCCTCACTGCAACAGAAAACTGCTGCCAGGATCATGGCCTAACACTGACTGACATGTAATGTATAGTCATCCCCTTTTGGTGGAACTACGTGCACACAACATATCACATGGACATACCTATAGATACAGACCTATGACACATTTGGAGGGTTCACAGTATGCAGACTATTAACCTGCTACTTTACATTACCTGTGTTTGTCGCAGCTGATTGCGTTACCACTACTTCTGCTTCCTGCTGCTGCTGGCACGGCTTGCTACTGTCACTGTTCACAGCTTACACTCAGTGTGTGTACCGCTTGTATTTTTTTTTTCTCTCACTCTCTATCTCTGTCTCTGTCTGTCTCTCTCTCTGTCTGCCTCCAGACAGTGCAATGAATGTATTGCATGTGTGGAGTGTTAGTACAGGATGCTTTTGTAGGTATCTGCATAAGTCCATGTGATGGCCTCTGCACCAATTGTAAGCCAGCATTTGCTAATTGCATGCAACCAGTTGTGTACTGATTGCAGTTCTCACTGTGATTTCAGGACAGTGCTATAAAAGGGTATGTAAGATAGGCGTTGCCCTTTCAGATTGTAAGGGCGGGGACCATGCTGGTATGCTGTGGGCACTGTTCTGTGAGTGTAAAGGTTAGTATCTCTCTCATGATTCAGGCTGTGTTGTAGATTCACATTTCTCCATTCCTCTCTCCTGTTCCCTGTAGTAAGTGTGTATGCACAATGACACCTACAACTCTCTCTCTCTCTCTCTATATATATATATATATATATATATATATATATATATGTAAATATACATACATTTATATATGTACATTAACTGACAATATTACCTACTAGCTACCAACTAGCATGGCTGTTTCTGTTCACACACTACTATTATGGAAATCCACTAGTTTTGACAGTATTTCTAAATGACATGCTTTGTGTACTACACATCCTATATTCCCTTTACATTCATTCCTACTATTACATGATATATTTATTTTAGCACAATGTTCTTGTATAAGAGTCATGGCTTAGTGGTAGGTCATGCAGACTACTGTTTCCAAGGTCCTGGGTTCGGGACTGACAGTGGGATTTTATTTTGCTTTTGAACTGACTACAGGACCTGTCAATCAGTGTGACTAAGGCACTTTTAAGCAGTTGTAACCGGGTTAGCACTGGTTTGCACAGAGTTCACGCATGCGCACTGACGTTCAGCTCCGCGCACACACACGCACACCCGCTTACAACCGCTTAACAGTGCTTACTCTGGCGCACACCCTCGCTATTTTATTTGAAAGAAATGAAAATGGGGAGACAGGAAAGTGGTGAAAAATGGGTCACAAAGAGGGTAAGAAAGTATCGAAACAAACTTGGGATTTGCAGGAGGGATGTAGGTAAGGCCCATAGCTGCCCATTTCTTCATCAGCAACAGCTGTGCATATGTATGTAATTTGGTGTGACATTTCAAACCTTCCACCCCTGAGAGAGGTGTCAGGACAACAATAATATTTGTTGTACAGCCAATTGTAATTGATAGTTTCCATGTCCAGCAGACATGAGTGCGGAATGGGCAGCTATGTATGGGGCATAATTTTTTTGTGGGTACAGAGTGCCCTTTTTTTTTTTTTTTTCCAGGTGAGAGTGGTATGTCAGGTGAAGGAAGTCGGTATAGCTGGGGAGGTAGGTTGGGTAGGTCAACAGACAAGACAAACAAGACGCATACAGGGGCAGTGTATGACACGTGTGGGGGGGTTACACAATTGACTGGGATGGATGTTTGGATATCCAGAGCCCATGAGCCCACAGATGGCAACAGTGGAACTGATATCTCCACCCATGGGCAGTTGCCACTGTTCCTTCACTGCCCAGGACGGGGCTGTGCTGGGGGCTGTGTAGGCCAGGCAACAGGCATGCCCGTAAGTTGTGCCACCTGTGCCTCAATCTGGCGTAGGGGCCCAAGAACAGAGTGCTGGATCTCCCTACACACCACAGTCCGGACGCTACGGAGGGTGAGTGGTGGTTCTCCTCCAGCCACACTTGCAGAGGGGGGTCGAGCCCCATCCCCTGCAGCGCTTCCACCCGCAGGTGGCACAGGGCCACCGGAGGAGGGTCCAGACTGGGCACTAGTGCCAGGTGCACTCGCCAGCTGAGGTGGGAGAGGTGGGTCCGCTGGAACCCGCCTTCCCTGTCGTCCTATGTTTTGCATTATGTCATGACAGTTTGGGTTAGTAACATATAATACCATTCACAATTAGTTGTAACAGCATGCATTAGTATTCCCATTAACCAAACACCCAGATATTCACACCATTAAACAGCGAGCATAACACATGCATAATTTGAACAGCAATACACAGTCCAACAACATGCAGGGTTGATTGATGGCAACAGGCCATCAGGTTTGGATGTATGAACAGGGCAGATGCATCAACGGACATGCAAATATTTATGACCCAACAGGACAAATGTCCAGGGGTGTTAATTGTGATTGCACATACCAGTTTCACGTGGAATGGGTTATATGTGGTTATAGGGTGGGGTGAAGAAAATAACATTAACACCTTCAAATACCAATGCATATGCTGTACATTTCTAATAGCTGCACATATATACACACTACTGTTCTAACTACAGTTTCCTATATGATAACTACTTCAGTTTGGTGATAGGACTGTTACTGCTACATCAATATACATTTTATTGTTCTTCATACACATTCATATCTGGCTTTGTTCAGCTACATCATCCTGCTACATTTGCTTTATATAGCTATAGACAACTGTGGATGTTTGGTATGTCAGACAATCATACTATCTGCATATTGCAGACTGAGAGCAACATATCCAGATTTTGGGATACACATTCCAGCTGCAGCAACACTTTGAACAGATTTCGCTGTTTGGTTTTGCTTCTCACATGCATTTCATTCTGTACTGACTGCAGTATACTTTATTCAGGGGTTATTACTACTTTATTGGTGGATTCATAACACTTTCTCACACTCTCTTACTCGTTTTCATTTTACTATTCAGGATGGTAATTACTTCTAGGCTTTATTGACATGTTTTACCTGTAGTTATTACAATCCTTTCCAGCAGTCTCACTTCTGTCATGTTTCAGTATTTCAACAGGGGTATATTTCACACATGTGATTTGCTCATCTTCTGCAGCTGTACTTTTCAGCCTGCTGCAGGTTGTGTACTATTATATTACAGGTGGGGCATCTTTATTTCAGACTTTATTTCAGACATTTTCATTTTTCTGTTTGGATTACAGACTGCAACACACTTTTGTAATCAAGCAATACATGCAAACACTCTTACACTGTTACTTGCACATTCTATTACTTAGTGACTACACTGCACTCTTTTGCTAACTGTCATACTTTTATATTTCTTTACAGTTACTGGGAGAGGATTACTGACCTGCCTGGTGGCGCAACCGCACCAGCCTATCACCATAGGCTCTGCGGTTCGCAGAACGGACACCTGCAGCTGTAATATAAGTGAAGTAATATTGGAATACACATCTCCATAATATCAGCTAGTTTAATTTCTTACATACATAATTACATGTAATTTACTCAGCAGTGGGGTGTTGGGCATTTGCCGGGCCTCCTGGATCCAAAGGTTCAATTGGTCCTGCTTGCATCTCTTCAGGTCCGCATGGTGGTGACGAACCTGCTCACCAGTCCTTGGAATCCCTGTGGCACTGGTGAGATCATAAGCCAACCGGTCCCACGCCTCAGCCCTATATGCTCCTGATAGCAGGGAGAACATGCAAACTCCACAAAGAAGGCACCACAGCCAAGAATTGAACTGGTGAACCTCTTGCTCTGAGGTGACAATGTTAACCACTGCACCACTGCATCACCCAGTAGAAATGACACTAGCTCCTTAGCTATAGATCTGTCATTTGCATTGCACAATGAAATAGTCTCAGGGTACTTGGTGGTATAGAGTAAAAAAGTTAAAATATATTGAGAGCCACTGCTGTATTTTATTAAAGGATCAACAATGTCTGCAGCTACTTGATCTAACAGAACGTAAATAGGATGGGAATTAATAGGTTTTTCAACATTGGTAAGATGCTGTTTTCTGGTATTTAGGTCACCCAGTGCAGACCTTTCATTTATTTCATTATTCCTGCCCTTTAAAATGTTACTGTGACCTTTGTTTTAGTCTTTTTCATTCCTAGGTTCCCGACTAATACACGACTTTGTGTTGATTTCATTCTAAGAATTCTAAAAGGTCTGGGCACCAATAGTTGGTGTACTAGTTCCTCTCTGTTTTTATATACATTGTACAATAACTTGTTTTGTAATTTGAAGCATGGGAACATTTGGTTCTGCTTTTCCTGCAACTCTACCTGTATTACCCCATCGCTTTGCTAAAACTGTCATCTTTCCAGTGTGCCTTTTTGTAAAGTACATCTTGTGTTTCTTCAAGGTCAGCATAGCATGAAACAGAAGCCACTGCAACCTTTACTACCAAAAAAGGTCCAGTGTCTTAGTCTAACTCCTCTGCTAATAAAGACAACACATACTAATTTTCTTTAGTGCAAGATGCGATCTCCACAGTATGTATGTATGTATTTATTTTTTTTCGTGTTCTTTTTCTTTTAAAACCTGATAAACACAACTCTCTTTCTTCTTTTTGAGGTCCTTGCATGTTGACTACGAGGAGTATAATTGTCATTCTGTTTAAGGTTATTTTGTCTGTCAAAATACATTACCTTCTAATTTTCCTTTTCTGTATTGCTCTTCCTCAGCAAATGTCATCTTGAACTAAACACTTGTTTTTTTTTTTTTTTTTAATACAGAAACATATTTCTTATTGTCTTTCTTTACTTGAACTTTCAGTCCTGCACAAACCGGTATAGTACTTTGACCAGATACTGATTATTCCTCTTTCAATACACTAGAGAAGTATTTCTTATTTATTTATTTATGTGTTTATTTATTTATTTAGTTATTTAATATTTGTGACTGGGTTGGTCCAACTGGGACAGAGCTATTTTTCAGTTGAGACCTGGGGAGAAAAGCACCACAGTAAATACATACAATTAAGGTGACTTAGTACAAAGATAATAGTACAAAATGTCACGTAGACCCATACAATAGCAGGTTTAACATACATTGCAATTAGAATCTACATTACAGCACGTGTAGGTACAGTGCAGGATACATGAAATAATATAGATAAAATTTACAAGGCAAAGAATAGTGGTCACAGTGTAGTTAAAGGTAAGTGAGTAAGGGTTTCTAAGCTTAGTCATTTAACTGTAAAAAGTTATATATCAGGACGGATTAAACTGGCTGTGAGTGGGAAAAGAGGTGGTCAAGTACGAAAATAATTTTATAAGAGTGTAGGTTAGAGGCAGAGAGGTAGGAAAGGTGGCTTGCAGTGTTGAAAATAAAGAGGGATTAGGAGAAAAGTAGGGTTTCACTGATGACGTAGAAAGGTGAGAGATAGGACAGCTTAGAGAGATGGGTCAGTCAGGGGGGAGATAGCACAGACATAGTTTATTTTTGCTTAAGTGAGTTTTACTTTCTTTTTGAATTGGGTTTGGGTGTAATGTGTCGGATGTCTAGCGGTAGTTTATTCCAGTTCTCAGCAGGGTAATAGCTATAAAGGTTTTTCCGATGTTGATCTTGGGTTTGTGAATAGACAGAAGATGCTGGTCCAAGATCTGGAGTCTTCTTGCTGGGGTGTAGGGGGAGATGATAGATGTGATGCTGTGGCAGAAAGTGGGCTGGTATAGAATAGAATGAATTATCTGAAGCTGAGAGAGGAGAAGGTTATGGGGGAATTCTAATCAGTTCAGTTTTCTGAGTGCTAAGCAGTGATGAGAGGAGTATGGTAGTTCAGCAGCGAATTTAGCTACCTTGTTGTAAGTGGACTCTAGTTTAGAAATAAGTGTGGCCTGTAAATTGGTGAGAATTTGACAACTATAGAGAAGGGTTGGCAATAGGTAGGCATGCGATAGAGCTGTTTTAGCTTTATTTGAGAGAAAGAATTTGTTTCTATAAAGGAGACCAGGTTTTTGATGGGTTTTCTTAATGTTACTTAGGACATGCAGGTCAAATTTTAGCTGGTCATCAATAATGACTCCAAGTCATTTGGTGTGGCTTTCTACTGTGATGAGTGTGTTATTGTGAGAAATTATGGTGAAGGATGGTTTCAGGTGGGTCAGTGTTTTTGCTACGAAGAGTAAGAGTGTAAGAGTTTGGTCTTCTTTGGATTTAAGCTTAGATGGTTTCAGTTGGGCCCAGTTTTTAGTAGACAAGAAGGAGTCCTGTGTTGTAGTATGGAGCTTGGGAAGGGTATCAGCAATGGTGATGACTGTGAAGTCATCTGCTTACTGCATACTGCACTAGTGATGAGTGTGGGGTAGAGGTAGATAACTGATTAGTAAAAATATTAAATAACAGTGGTCCTAAAATTGACCCTCTGGGTGCTCCCATCTGTATAGGGAGTTTGGGGGAGATAGCAGAGCTCCATTTTACAGATTGGAAATGGTTGCTGAGGTAACTAGAGAACCACGAGATAGAGGTGGAAGACAGGTTTAATTGAGAGAGTCTGTATATCAGTAGGGGGTGGGAGACAGTGTTGAATGCCTTTGAGGGTCAAGAAAGAGACAGGAGACTAGTTTATTCTGGTCTTTGGCTTGTGAGATGGTGTTTCTGAAGGAGCTGAGAGCAGTAGAAGTACTATAACCAGGGAGAAATCTGCGCTGGGTGGGGTGATTAGGTTCTCTTGTGTAAGGTATTGTAGGATTTGTTTGTGTACACATTTTTCCAAGATCTTACAGAGGGGTTATAGAATTGCTATGGGCTTATAATTGGATAGTTCAGGGGAGTTGCCTCCTTTATGGATGGGAAGAGTGTAGAACCTTTTCCATATGGCTGGGACTTTAGCTTCACTTATAGATTGGTTGATGAGAATAGTGATGGGTAGGGCTAGGGAATTGTCAGCTAGTCAGAGAATGAGTGGAGGGAGACCATCTATTGAGGGAGAACATGGTTTAAGCTTAAGGAGCAGAGATTTTATGTATCTGGTGGATACAGTTTTTAAGCAGAAAGCAGAGGAGGTGTTAGAGGGAATAGGAGGGAAGGAGGGTGGAGTGCATTTGGAGTTTGGATGGTTGATAAGTTTACTGATGGAGTCTATGGAGTAGGAGTTAAAGTTAGCAATGGTTTGTAGGGAAGTGATAGAGGGGCTTGGCTGGGGAGTAGATGGGTTACCTGGATGAAGGATTTGATTAACTGTATGCCAGAATTTATTTGGGTTATGTAGGTGTGTTTTGGGGGTATTTGAGTAGTTGTTTCTCTTGTCATTGATAATTGCTTTCTTAGTAAGGTTACAAAGTTGTCTATATTGTTGGAGGTGAATGGGCAGTTTGGTTTTGGCCTAGAGCTTCCAATTTTTGTCCCTTTGAGCCACCTTTAGGGAGCAAGTGAAGGGAGTTAGCCCAGGGGTTATATGGAAGATTTTATTCTGACATTGCGTATGGGGGCAAAGGAGTTGAGTATGTTAAGGAATATGTTATTAAATTCTGTGACAGCTTCATCAAGGTGCAGATGTCTGAGAAAGGACCAGATAATAGCTGAGAGCTGACTGTTTAGTTCATTAGGGTCAAAGCTTTTTGATTTATGGCATGCTTTGATTTTATGAGGTTTGAGTATGTGTGGCCTAAAACAGAGGATTTTGGTTGGGCAGTGGTCACTGAGGATGTTGGGTATGGTTTCTTGGAAGTGATATTTATGGGGATGTGATACAAGGATCCAGTCAAGTATAGAAGAATGGGCAGTGGATTTAGTGGTATAAGTATGTGTAGTTACTAGCTGGGTGAAATCATGTAAGTTAATGGAGGTGGAGGTGGATACCGTGGTGAGAGTTGACCAGTTGATGTTGACATCTCCCATGATTATAGTCTCATTGTGGAGGTCAGAGGAGAGAGAGGAAAGAATAATTTACAGTACTGTGATGTCACCAGGTGGAATGTAGACTGCAGCAAGGTTATGTGAGGTTTGGGGATTAATTTTACAGTTAGCCAAAAGAAGTTATGCATAAGTGTGTGGAGTGGAGGGGGACACTAGAGGGATTAGTGTGATGTTTTCAGTGTACATGATAGCTACACCTCCTCCTTTTTTTTGTTCAATCTAGTCTTAAGATGTTATAGCCAGGGGGAAGGATATCTTTATCTGGAATGTGGGGTTTTAGCCATGTCTCGCTAAGGGTTAGGATGTCAGGGGAGTGTTGAGAGATCCAAGAATGGATTTCAGCAGTTTTGTTTACTAAGCTTCTCAGATTGATGGAGTAAAGGGAGATGTGTTTTGGCGGGATATGGGAGAGGGAAGTGGTGGTTTGTATGGAGATATCACCAGAAGGTGATGGTAAACTTGGACCAGGGTTGTGGTATATGTCACCTGCGAGTAAACGAAATAAGAGTGTAGGGATTGGTTGAGCCTTAGAGATATAGAGTAGAAAGCATTTGAGTTTTGTTATTGTTTATTGTTACATTTCTACTTTTGTTGCATTCACCTGGAGCTTACAATTCTCCATTTTTGGAGATTCTTTTTTTATCCTACCAGAAAATTTAGAGTTCTGCATAGGCTGTGCATATTCCAAGTTTTCCAATTATTTTCCTTTGGAATGCATCCTATCTATGATGGATTTATTCGGTTCCTCTACTCATATGTACTCCCTGCTTGGAATTCTTACTTGGTAAGACATTATATCTACCTTCTCCTCAATTTATTGTGTTTCACAGGCTTTCTCTATTAATATTTTAGGGTTAATATCTCTCTCTGGCAGAGCATAGACATCTCTTCCTGAGTTTCTGTAGTTTGCAACCTGACAAACTTTTTGCAGTACAAGAGGCATGGTAACACACTCTCTCTCTCTCTCTCTCTCTCTCTCTCTCTCTCTCTCTCTCTCTCTCTCTCTCTCTCTCTCTCTCTGTGTTTTTACATTTTTTTGAGTGTATCTGTTGGTCACATTCCCTTTTCATGGGACCCAGATGTGTATATGAGGTCTTATTTGTTTTCTGTTTCACCTTTCCATGTTATTATTGTGGTATATTTGAAGGAGTACTTTTTCCCATTGCCTGTATACATACCTGAAGTGGGGAAGGCTTTCCCTATTTTCATACTATCTGTTAAATTTTGAACTGCAGCAAGAGAATGAGCTATCTTGTCAAAAGTTATATTTCCACTTGATAAATGGATACTGATTCCTATCTCCAAGTGTACAAACCAAACCAAGAAACAAACAGATAATCCAAAAATACCACAAAACAACAGCACACAGGAAAAAAAGTCATCCTCAGCATTCGGTGAACATTCAGAACACTGAGGGTGACTTTTTTTCCTGTGTGCTTTTCTTTCATGGTATTTGTGGTCTATCTCCAAGTATACATACTATTTTAATTTTCTTTTACAAACATACCGTGTCTTTATAAGCATGATCTCACTGCCAGAATCTATTACCAGCAATTTCTTATAATCAGTTGAGATTTTGAACTTAATTAACTTGACGGTAACACAAAAGAAAAAGGTTAACTCCACTAACATTGCAGAAAAGTTATCACATTCCACAAGTATAACTAACATCAATAAAAGTTGGCTTCTTAATGACTAGTGTTTTTGCCAGTGTAACATTGCCATTAACAGCACAAAATCTAATTATGTTGCCCATTGGTTACATTAAAAATAGAGCTATGTCTGCAGCTCATTCTTTCTGTTACCATAATTTGATATATGATTTATTGTGAACTTAGACTGCTCAGCTTTATAAATTGGTTTAATACTTAACACATTTTCTATTGTACAAAAACATTTTAGTGTCCTTACTATGACTTTGAAATGTATACTTTTGTAAAGTAGCAAGCAAAGGTTTTTTACGTTTCTAAATATTAAGCATTTCTTTCATTTGATTTTTTAGAACATTGATCTTAATAATCTATGCACAAATTAAATGCATAATTTAATACACAATTACTGAGGCATGCCTGTTTTATTAAAAGAAAATGTCCTATTATGAAACTTCAGAGCTTGCGTTTTAGAAGTAACACCTGCTCATAGGTTAGTACTAGGCTAACTGCCCTTGCAAGCCATTTTAAGCCTAGCCAGTTATCCCCAGTGAGATTCAAACCCTGTACCTTCTGTTTGTAAGGCAAACACCTTAACCATTAGGCCACCCTGCCAACAGCTTTTAGTTACTTTGCCATATACCTTATAATCAGTCTCTTCAATGCCCATGAATATTTTCATTGACTCCACACTAAGCTGGGAAGAAAGATTCTTTAACACGTCATCTCTCGCACACCACCTGGAAGGTCTAACACTTGAATTGCACTGGTGTGTCTCAAGTTCAACCTCTCTGGTCAGTTTCTTCAGCTAGGGAACCGTTTCAGAAGTTTTATCATAAAAACCTACATTATGCATCTATGGTTTGTAAAAACAATTCTATACTATTCTATTGTAGTCATTATGGATAAGATTATATGTAGGGACATTCAACCTGATAAGGCTGGATTGTTTTCTCTGTTTGTGGCATAAACTAGGTCAAATAATATGACTTACGCAGTCAGAAAAAAAGAAAATAAATCAAGATGTGTAGTATAAGTTACATTACAAATGTCTAGATTTCTCACTAGTTGTTTCATAAACACAGGCACTGTTTACTTTAGAAACAAAACATACAGGCAGTAGTACAGAATTCATAAATGCAGGTAATTGACGTATTGACAATAATGTTTGTACCAATCTGAAATGACACTGAAAGACATGCAGTCCACTTGCTTGTTTCACAGTACCTTCTGTGTCTCCATAAATTAAAGGTTAACGATCACTCTTAGGCAGAAGTCCAGTAACACCCTTCAGCTTCAGAAAGAGACTGAAATTATAAACATAGCATAGATGTGACCACTCGCAGAATCTGTCCTTTTGTCCTACTGGACTCCTTTTCAAGGAG
>NC_056743.1:567202848-567237848 GCF_019279795.1 Protopterus annectens
CTGAGCCTCTCTTTTGTAGTGGTAGTGTTATGGAAAGGGTTTGTATTAGGGACAAAGGCAAAGTTAAGTTAAGGGTTAGATTTATGGTTAGCCATAGGGGTATTAGCCACAGGGTTAGCATGTATTAATAAGGTGGTACAGAGGGGATAAAGCTTCCTTCAGGATTCTTTCAAAAGTTTTTAATGTTGTCAAGTGCTAATGTCTGTCTTAACTAACACATTTTAAATTTCCCTGACTTGCAGCTCTGTGTAATTTATTTTTTAATCTCTGCTTCAAAGTCAAAAGAAACTATAGGGCTCTTTGCAGGTTTGCCAGAATGTTGCAGTATATTTCTAGTAGATCTTCCACAGTAAACAAAAACTCTTAAGTTGTATATGCTGAACTATACATTTTTCTCTTGACCTGGAAGTACATTATGTTCTCTTGTGCTGCTGCATATAGATTTGCTTTACCTGACATTGTCCCATATATGCTTTAGCTTCTTTCCCCAGTTATATGCAGGAGCTATGTCTTTTGTCTTGTTTCACTCAATATGTTTAATATAATCAAGTATTTTTGAATCTTACCACCCACAGTTGCTATTGTGGTCCTAGACAGTCTGCCTCGTTGTTGTCAAATTATGGCAAGCCCTGAACTTGAAGTGCCCTTTCTACAGCTTTCATTTCAGATTCAGTTATACAGCTTTACTTTGTCTGTTGCTCTTAAGTTTTTTCTGTTTCATTCACACTTACTTGCTGTCTTACCTGTTTCTAAGTTTATTCTGTTGCAATCATACTTGCATGCTTAAGAAAATTAGTTTTCTTTTATAAGTTTGACATTTAGTCTTTGTCATTGCATTTGCTTGATCTTTCTCTTATTATTCTTAGGTCTCCCAGACTGCAACTGTCAAACTGGCAAACATTTAAAAATGTATTTGTCATGCATCCATTTTTACATTACTAAACTAGCTTTATAGCTTTGTTTGTTTCTTTTGCATCATCTAAAGTCACTGGCTTTTTTATGACTTCATGTCTAAGCTTTTGGATGTTTTGATAACTGGGGCTAAAGATAAGGGGCATATAGTCCATGTTACCTATGTGGACCTTGTCAAGGCATTTGGCACTATTACTCATGCTCAGATTATCAAAACATCCTCCCAACTCAAAATTATCTGATATAAAGTTTGCTGGCTATGTAGTTAGCTATTTGAAAAAATCTGTGTCTTTAAGGCCAGAAGGTTTTGCTCTAGACAGTAAAACATCATCAAACTAGTAGTGTTCTATAGGGATCTTCTCAGCCCCTTCCTATTCTCTATACTTGTGCAACAAGAAAGCTAATATTTTAATTGAGTTTGCTGATTACTGTAAACTGGGGATGTTATTAAATCAACATAAATTAAAAGATCACTGTCACAGGATAAAGTAATCTCCAGTTTTATTGAGAGCTTTAGATCCTTATGAACATCAACCTATAATTTCTTTGTTTGTTATAAAACAATTAAAATAGATGTATACCCCTCACACAGGAAAATTTTCAAGTTTATCAAGTCTAAAAAAGAAAAAAGAAAATGCTTACATTCACAAAAAATGCATGAATATTGCACCTGTCTTGTCTATAATCATAATGCTTATTGGTGTGCTTATAAATTATTTTGCTAAGCTTCCTGTTCATCTTGCCTACAAAATGCAGTGCTAGCAGAACAATGTGCACTGTATACCGTACCACATGTATTGCAGTTAAATTTGTGGCCACAGTCCAAGTGGTAAGGGTAACCATGAACTTTAAAAGAAACACCTTTCTTGATATACCCATAATAATGGCAATAATCACATTTTTTCATGGTGCCATGTCTGAACTCTTTTTGATGTTTAATGTTTGGTGTGTTTAATATTGGAGGTAATTTTATACAAAACATTTGGTCTGGATCCCTGCTTACCAACATCTGAAAAATCCTTAAATAATAATGCCCACTTATTTCCCATTATACCCCTGATACCACGGGATTCAAAGGAATGATGTAAAATAATTGAATGAGAAAACGTCTTGCTGAGTCCCTTAACCCCTCCTGCTATAGGTTTTCTCAAAATGTTTCCATATTGGCTGTCCCTGTTATGCAGTACAAATCCAAGCATCTAATTAATATGCTTAACTAGGTAGTTTCTAGTGATGAACAGATTAGACAAGATACTGGACTAGGTCAACAAATTCTTATCAGTAATATGTCTTGACAACAGTATAAACTATTCCTTCACAATGCTTCTCTTTTGTCTATAAGCATTTGCACTATTAAAATGAACATAAAACGTTGAGTTTCCTGTACAGATTTGACTGAAAAAACTTGTAATTACATTTTAGAAATTATTAATACATATAAACTAGTAGTAATCACCCATTGTAAAGACCAAAAAGTACTGAACAGCCACAACACATGATGGTGCCAAAGGTGACTAACCCAACATACCACACATTTCTGGAATATGTTGCAGTTACATATTGTGCAGTCCAGTCTAGGTGACTGGATGGACATTCAAACATTTTCACTTGACATGTACAGCAAAACTCTACTTAATGTAGAACACTATTAGTCTCCCACTGGTGTTTGATGATATGGCAATGGTTCTTGATAGTATCCTTCATCGTAATCTTAGTAAGAGCCCATTTAAAAAAAAAACAGAATGGTTTTATTGGTACAAAATAAAACAGTCTGTCTGTAACAAAAATTCATAGCAGGCAGAAAAAAGATAAGCAAAATCAGCTGCAGAAAAATAAGCAGTTCAATCACTGTGTTGGGTTCATGGCAATATTTAGCACAGGTGTACAATACTCTTCATAATACTGTGAATCTTTCAAAATTACACCTGCTGGTGAGACCGTAAAACATAAATACTTCTTAGAAAAATGTTTCTCCTTAGAAAGTAAAACCCAATGTATCATATGCCCAGAGGATGCTCACTTTATGCAAAATACAGTCTTTATAACTCAATGTCTCCCATCACTAACACATCTCCTGTCAAAACAATTAAATGTCTCTTTACCAGAATTATTTTGGCTAGGAAGTCTTCATTTCCAATACCAGGACTTCGACTGACAACCATGGACCACTTGATAGACACCTGTCTTGGAGATGATTTCTCCGGCCTTGGGCAGTTTCTCTTAGCAGAAAAAATCCACACATAAGTATTCTACCAGGCACCTCTGAATTCTCCCAGATGACTACTGTCAAATTGTGCTCACCTTAAATTAGCACAGGATAGCAAATGAATTCCCACCTGAACCTGGGGTATGCTGCCTTAAATACACTAGTTCATCTGCCTCATCAAAATGTGCCCCATTCTGTCCAATTTCCCTTTCCTTTTGTGCAGACTTCCTTATGAAGAGATATGTGGTGTGTGTATATATATATATATATATATATATATATATATATATATATATATATATATAAATATATATACATATATATATATATATATATATATATATATATATGTGTGTGTGTGTGTGTGTGTGTGTGTGTGTGTGTGTGTGTGTGTGTGTATGTGCGACAGTTATTTATATATTATATTTATATATAAGGATCTTGTACTATTGAGAGAAAGCTCAAACAACTAAACCCACATCGGCCAAACACACTTTAGTGGAAAAAAAAAACAGTACTCATATTTACGCAGGGGGAAAGCCTCCCTGCACTCCCATGTGGGGGGCTGTGCCCCCACTACACCGCCCTACTTTAAAATTCTCTTTCTGAGATTGCACTGCAGTGGAGAAAAGGGAATATTTCCTTATCCCCGCTGTGCTATGATCTCAACAACAGCCATCTCCCCACATTTTCATCCTTATTTAAGCACACTTTCGTGAAAGTGCTTTTTCCTTAAAAAGCACTATCTCAAAAGTGTGGCTGGCCAATGCACGTTTGGTGAAATGGCCATTCAATAAAGAGAATTGATCCCATATACACACACACACACACACACACACACACACACATATATATATATATATATATATATATATATATATATATATATATATGTATATTGTGACAAAGCCAGCCCAGCTATCTAGAATTTTGTAAATAATCATATGCCATTTTTGAATATTACTATGATCCACAGGCTTGTCTTACAAATGTAATAGAACTATATGTTATGTGGATATTAAACTACTGGTGCAGAAATGTGTGTTGAACTGCATGTTCTGTACTGAGCTTCAAGAATGTAACCACAGTTTACCCTGCTGGGAAAGAGCGGAAATGTGTATAAACTATATACCTGTGCAGATGTGTGTTTTAATGGTAGAAGTTGGAACATACAGAGTTAACTTTCAAAACATCAAGAAAATAACTTAAACGTGTTGTGTGATGTGCTCTAAAAGTTAGTTTCAAGGAAGCAAGGAGACAGGATGTCTAGAGCTAGGAGTTTTTTTTTATAATCTTGAAACAGAAATAATTACTAGGTTTAAAATGTAAAACTGTTTAACTGTTTTACGACTTCAGGTTCTAGGCAAACGTCTGAGAGATATGTACTTCTCACACAGAGATGCTAAAAATTCTGTTGGTATCTGTTAGCCTGGGAACTGAAGGCAGGTGACAAAGAGTGATGTCATTCAGCTGACCTAGCAGTAATGTTTTGATATTAATTTGGGAACTCTTGCAGAGACTGTGCATTTTTTATTTGTCTTTGGACCTGGAAACATCCTCTCATCAGCATTTGCCTTGCTAATAGTAAGTAACCAGGGTACAGTAATATTTCTTAGATATAGATCAGAAGATAGTAAAGATTAGTTTAGATGTTTTCTCTATTTATTTTAGACTGTCCTGCAATGTTGTTTTAAAATATTTCCTGTGATTCTGAACTCTGTAGTCACTGTGTTGAGTTATTGAGTATTGTCTTGTTCTTTTATTATTTATTATTAAATATATTTACACCTTTTAATTGTGGCTGGTTTGTTTAGAGATATTTAAGCTAATCTCTTAGTGTACTTGCATATGTATTTGGTGACACTGTATATGCCACTCCTAAATTTATTTATTTATTTTAATTTTACATATGTTGACCGGGCTAGTCTAACTGGATACATGTCCATTTTCAGTAGAGGCCCGGGGAGATAAGCTCCACCTTAAACTAATAAAACAGGACAGAAAAAAGTCCAAAAATATCTAAATACATTATACATGAAGATTTTCTTCAAAGAACTTAATTATACAGAATGTGACTACTGAGTTTAACAAAGCAATACAGTACTATTTCCATGGTAAAGGGTTTGACATTCACCATAAAGTATGTTAGGTAGGAATGTACAGTTTACAATGAAGTATACATGTTATAAAAAATGTAACTCTGAAAAACAAGAAAGTTATTAAATATATGCACTTAAAGAAATAATTACAGTCATAGTGAAACAATAGTTGGTCTATATACAAGGTGGAAGACGTGTTCACAGGAGAAAGAATGTTGCAATGAACATATTCAGTGATAGTTCCCTAGGAGTAGGATACAAAGAAGGGAGTAAGGGAAGAATTTACTATTTCCACATTGAGGGTTTTGGAGGAGAGGTATAGAATAATGTTGTACTGAGGGGGGGTGTTAGTCAGTGTTAGTACATGGGCATAGCATTGTGTTTTTAGTTGGATTTTTAGTTGCTTTTTAAAGAGAGGTAATGATGAGAGAGATGCAAATTTGATGGGTAGCTTGTTCCAAATCTTCCCCACTGAATTTGAGAAAAGAGAATCACCTGCCTTGTTGTTGGATTTCTGGATGGTAACCAGTAGTTTATTTGTTGAGTGAAGGGTAGTAAGATTTATGTAGGGGGAGATGAGGCTACTGAGAATAGGAGTATTACTAGGCTGGTGGTGAGTTGTTGAAATTCTAGCTGGTTATGTAGTTCTAGCCATCCTAGAAGTTTGAGATTTAGACAGTGATGAGTTCTAAATGGGAACCCAGTAGCAAACCTGGCAATATTGTTATAAGAAGTAGTCAATTTATTTAGGTTGCTTTTGGAAAGATTATTATAAATGGGGGAGGCATAGAGGAGAGTGGAGATCAGATGGGTCTGGGCAATTGCAGTTCTGGCTTCCAGGGTGAGAAAAGGTTTTATCCTATACAAGGATCCAAGTTTTCTGTTTACTGTTTTAATAGTAGCATTAATATGTGAGTCAAAGTTAAGGTTGTGGTCAATTATTACACCTAAGTGTTTGGTAGTCGGGTCAGGAGCTATGATTGTACCATTGTTTGATGTAATAGAGAAATCTATTGGGGAGGATTTAATAGTTGGATTAAATAGCAATAGTTTTGTTTTTTTGGCATTTAGGAGGAGGCAACGTTGTTAGAACCAGTTTTCAACTAGGTTAAATACTGTTTGGGTGATGGATTGGAGTTCAGATGAAATGGAGGCTTTACAAATCAAAGTGGAGTCATCTGTGTATTGTATGCAGGTAGGTAGAGGTAAATTTATAGAAAGGTCATTAATGAATATGGAGAAGAGTAGAGGTCCCAGGATAGAGCCTTGAGGGACACCAAGGGTAATAGGGAGATGTTTGGATAGGTTATTATTCCAAAGGACAGCCTGCTGTCTATTATGTAAGTAGGACTTGAACCATTGCAATGCCTGTGTGTCAAATGAGAATGATTTGAGTATGTTGAGATGTATTTGATGGTTAACCATATCAAAAGCTTTAGATAGGTCAATGAAGAGTGCAGAGGAGAGCATGTTATTATTACGATGTTTATTAATGCAGTCCGTAAAGGATAGGAGAGCAGTGGTGGTACTGTGGAATGGTCTAAAACCATGTTGGCAGTCAGCTATAAGGTTATTTTGGAGAATGTGGTCAAAAAGTTGTTGATGGATGCATTTTTCCATGATTTTGGCTAGTGGAGAGAGTAGGGCTATAGGCCGAAAGTTAGAGAGTTCAGTTGAGTTACCACCCTTGTGAAGTGGGATTATGTGAGAGATTTTCCAGAGAGAAGGAATGGAGCCTTCAGTGATGGTTCTATTGATTAGGATAGAAATGGGATAGGCAAGAACTTTTGCAGCAGTTTGAAGGTATTCAGCTGGTAGGACATCAGCTGAGGGAGTACAAGGTTTAAGTTTATGAAGTAGGGTATAGATGAGGGATTTAGGAATAGGTTTTAAGTAAACGGCAGATGGTATGGTTGTTAGGGAGGATGAGAGGGTAGAATTAACAGGCGGTAAGGTGTTAGCTAGAGATTGGACAGTTTCAGTAAAAAAGGAATTGAAAGCATCAGCAATCTGGTTTGGAGTGTTAAGAGCGAGGCCTGATGGCGTTGGTGTTATGGAGTGGCCTGGGTGTAATAGTCTATTTATGCCTGACCAGAAGGTTTGGGGTTGATTGTGGTGCTTTTTCTGGAGTTTAAAGTAATATTTTTTTTATCATGAACTATTGATTTTTTGGTGGCATTTCTTAGCTGTTTAAAGTATTGCCGATCAATTGGGTCTTTAGTGTTTCTCCATTTGGACCAGATTTTATTTCTTAGTAGAATTTATTGTCTAGTCTCTTTAGTAAGCCATGGGGCTGCTTTGCTTCTAGTTCTTATAGAGCGTGAGGGGGCATGGAATTCGAGAATTTGTAAGAATTTAGAGCTAAAATAGGATACGGCTTCATCAAGTGGGAGGTGTCTTATGGGTGACCAGTCACAGGCTTGAAGCTCTGCTTGAAAGTTTGCTGGAATAAATTTTTTTTGTTGCGGGAAATTTTAAAGGTAGTTTGGTTTGGGATAAAGGATTTTTGTCTAGATATATAGGTAAGTGAATGGTCACTAATATCATCAGGAAGGATACCTACTTTATAAGAGAGAGGATGGCTGTTAATTAAGATCCAGACTAAGATACTTTCTTTGCTACTGGGTTTGTTGATTCTGGTAGGGGTGGTAATAGTTTGGAAAAAGCCATAGAGGTTTATATGGGTTGTGGGTTTCTGAGTGGTACAGGTGTTCCAGTCTATATATTAAAGTCACTGAGTACAATGGTTTCCTGTGGGAAGGATGTAGAAAGCCAGCAGAGGATACTTTCTAAGATGCTGATGTTATTGCCTGGGGGTAGGTAGGAGCATATTATGTATATAGATTTAGTAGTATTGAACTGGAGCTTGGAGATAAGATTTTCCACATTAGTATCTAGAGGTAGTTGTACTACTAGAGAAGTGACCTGTAAATGAGATTTGTACAGTATTGCTACCCCACCACCCTTTTTGGTAGTTCGGTCTTATCTCAAGATATTATAACCAGGTGGGAGTGTTTCATTGTCTTTTGTTACAGGTTTGAGGCAGGTTTCTGTTAAACATAAGATATCAAATGAGTGTGTATCTAGTAGAGCGTGTAGTTGGCTAACTTTATTGTTTACACTCCTTACATTGAGATGAGCTATGAGTAGATAATTTGGGGTTATACAGGGAGTGAAAGGGGGAGAGGGGTGTCTAAGGGTGTTGCTATTTGGTCCTGGGTTGGGATGAATGTCCCCGTGAAGGAGAGGATATCTATAAGGACTATATGGATGCTTCAGTAGTTTACAGCAATTATGTTGTGATTTCCTATATTGTGGGAATGTAAAATGGGTTACTCTGTGATATTTTGGTGATAGATAGGTTGTGATGGATGTTATGTTTGAATGGCTTTGGAAGGCTAGCTCATTTATTAGTAATGTTCGTTTTAGGGGTTGGTGAGATGTGGTGTATTGTAGGTTTTCATAAAAGGTAAGGATATAGGGTATATAAATAATAGATAGTAATGAAAGTAAGAGAAGTAGTTCTATAAATGTGAGTCTATGAGTTAAGGGCATGATGTAGGAGATTATAGAATGTAGTTAGGAATTAGGAGGTAGGTGTAGAGAGAGTATGGAGTATAGAAATATCTAAGGGGTAACTGAAAGTAATCTCAGTATGGGAGTAGATGTGTAGCTGGTAGTTCTGTAATGAGTACTGGATAGCTATTGGATAGGAAGGAAGGGGGTTTGGCCCTGTAAATATAAGAGTAGGAGCACTAGGGGTGTGTGGGAATTGGGGGTAGGGTAGAGGAGTGGAGTGAGCCCGCAGGGCGAACGGAGAGGGTTAGAGCAGGGAAGTGAGAGTCTACAGAGACAATCAGAGAGCAGCAGATTCCTGAGGCATATTAAGTATATCCAGGTAAGTAGAGTGTGGTAAAGCAGGTGTGAGGTAGAGAATGTTGGTGGAGTAGAAGGAAGAAAAAACTATAGCTAGATAGTGGAAAGAGAATAGGTAACAGCAGAGTGATACTGCAAGGAGATAAGCAACTAGCCAAGGGATGAGAGCTGAAAAAGTATTCAGAGAAGATATTTGAGAAGGTGGAGAATGAGGTATAACCCTAGACCAGATTAGGGTGCCACCTAGTGGGCAGAAAGTAGAATACAACAATGGTATTTGTATTAAAGATAGCTAGAAGAAGTAGTAAAGATAAAACATACCAAGGGGAGAAAATAGCAGTTGCTACTGGGGTAGGGAGGAGTATGGCTGCTGGTTTCCCAACTCAGTAGCTTAATTATTCTTGGTACTAGGTAAGGTACAAATAAATAATTCAACTTAATAGGTAGGTCCAAGGTGGAACATACTTTCTTAGTCCCTTTGGTAGCTGGGAAAAAATGTGCTGGGGCAACAGGTTTCTTTGGCCAGATGTTGGGATGGTTGAAAAATAACAGAAAGGGGTCCTGAAAGACCAAGCAGGTCCCTTAGTACAGGATAGAAGGTAGAGAGCTAGGGGGAATAGAAAGATAAAAATTAGGTGTTAAGACAACATTAATATTTGCTGTACTATAAAAGTAATCAGGGTAAGACACAGTTATAATCAGTAAAAATACACTATTTAAGGATGCTATGCTCTCAATCTTAAGTTAGCACTTTCAGATAGTTGCAGAGACATAAAATAAGCAAGCAGTTTTATACAGACACATGGGACAGTTGAGATTCTCTTTCAGTAACAATTCAAAGAGCAACTAAAATGTAATTCATACAATTCACTATTCTAACAAAGCACTACTAGGTAATAATGTAATTACTCAGGAAATATTGGACTAGTTCCCCAGAATGTTATTATTTTTATTTATTATTTTATTTTACATTTTTGACCGGGCTAGTCTAACTGGATACATGTCCATTTTCAGTAGAGGCCCGGGGAGATAAGCTCCAAGACAGAACAATGAAAAACAACAACATAACAAATAGGTAACATTAAACAAAAATCATATTTACAATGCATATTACAGGTTAACACAGTAAATTTGTCAGTGCTGATTGCAGGCATTATATAGCATGCTGGTACACGATGTGGTGTTCTAGAGGGAGATAGTATTGTGGTCAATAAGGAAGGAATCACAGTTTATGAGTAGAAAGGGTAGGTAGAGCAAAGTATGAAGAGACACAAAACTAGTCAGGCTTAGTACAGGTGCATAACCAGCGTGTTCTGAGGAACACTTTCAATTTATTTTTGAAGTGTGATAGCGAGGGAAGTGAGGAAAGTTCATTAGGGAGGAGATTCCAAGCTTTTCCAACAGTATTAGAGAAGAGGGAGTCACCAGCCTTGTTGTTTGGTTTAGAGGTAAGTACTAGAAGTTTGTGAGAAGACCTTACTGATTTCAGATTGTTGTAGGGGGAGATGAGTGTGGATAGAATAGAAGTTTTGGAAGGTTTGTAAAGAGTGTTGTGGGCTATAGATAGTTGATGGAATTTAATCAGGATTTGTAGTTCCAGCCATCCCAGCTGTTTTATATTAATGCAATGGTGGGTTCTAAATGGGTTGCCTGTAGCAAATCTGGCAATGTTATTATAGGATGTTTCCAATTTGCTAAGGTTATTTTTAGATAGCTTAGCAAAAATGGGTGATGCATAAAGACGTGTAGAGATTAGATGAGTGTGAGCTATAGTGGATTTAGCTGTAGGTAAAAGGAAGGTTTTAATCCTATAGAGAGAGGCAAGTTTTTTGTTGACAGTTTTTATAGTATTGTTAATATGGACATCAAAGTTCAGATTGTTGTCAGTAGTGATACCCAATAGTTTGGGGGTTAGGTCTGGTGATATAATAGTTTTATTAGTAGAGATAACTGAGAAATCAAGAGGAGAGGACTTTTGGGTAGGAGAGAAGAGAAGAAGTTTGGTCGTTTTGGGATTTAGGAGAAGGCACCTATGTGTAAACCATTGTTCAGCTGTGTTAAATAATTTCTGGGTAAGAGAGTGAAGTTCAGAAGAGGAAGTGGCTGAGCATTATCAGTGTGGAGTCATCAGCATATCGTATGCATGTGGCTTGTGGGATGGCAAGATGAAGATCATTAATAAATATGGAAAAAAGTAGAGGTCCTAGGATGGACCCATGAGGGACACCAAGGTTAATGGGCAGGAGGATAGATAGAGACTTGTGCCATAGTACGGCCTGTTGTCTTTTATCTTGGTAGGATTGGAACCACTTCATGGAAGATGTATCTAGTGACAGGGATTTAAGCATTTTGATGAGAATCTGGTGATTTACCATGTCAAAAGCTTTAGACAGGTCAATAAATAGTGCTGAAGAAAGCTTGTTAAGGTTGCAGTTTTTATTGATACAATCTGTGAAGGAAGGGAGGGCAGTGGTAGTGCTATGTGAAGATCTGAATCCATGTTGACAGTTGGAAAGTAAATTATTTTGCGTTAGATGGTCAAGTAATTGTCTATGAATGCATTTATCCATGATCTTTGCCAAAGGAGAGAGAAGGGCAATAGGGCAGTACTTGGAGAGTTCAGTGGAGTGTCCACCTTTATGGAGGGGGATAATATGGGAAATTTTCCATAAGCTAGGGATATGACTTTCGGTAATAGTTCTATTGATCAGAATGGAAATGGGATAAGCAATAGCTTTGGCTGATTGTTGTAGGAATTCAGTAAGTAGTTGGTCTGCTGAGGGAGAGCATGGTTTTAGTTTCTGTAGTAGGGTTAGAATATATGTTGTTGGGACAGGTTGAATATGAAAAGGAGGAGGTGAGGTTGATTTATAGGAAGGTAGAGTAATGTTATTAGGTAATAGTTGACTAGCTAGTGTTTGGATAGCATTAGTAAAAAAGGTATTGATGGCATTAGGTGTATGCATTGGATTTTTGTGGTCAGTATTTTGAGGGTTTGGAGTAGTGGATTGACCTGGATGGAGTAGTTGGTTAATGCTATTCCAAATTTTTTGTGGGTTGTTTTGATTAGCTTGTTGAGATTGTAGGTAGTAGTTTCTTTTATCGGAATTTATAGCTTTCTTGGTATCATTTCTTAGCTGTCTAAAGGTTTGTTGATCTACAGGGTTTTTAGTCTTTCTCCATTTTGCCCAAATTTTATTTCTAAGTTTTATTTTGTGTTTGATTTCTTTTGACAGGCACGGTGCAGAGTTGGTTTTAATTCTAATTAATCTGGTTGGAGCATGGTGGTTGAGAATGGCAAAGAAGTTAGAGTTAAAGTAATTAACGGCTTCATCTAAAGAGAGGTGTTGTAAGGGAGACCAGTTTCAAGCTCTTAGTTCCATTTGGAATAGTTCAGGGTTAAAGTTCTTTTTAGATCTGATATTTTTAACAGATGTTGGAATGGGAGTATTGTTTTTTTTTGTCTGATGATGTAGGTAAGTAAGTAGTCACTTAAATCATCAGAGAGAGTTCCAGACTCATAAATGTGAGGATGATGGTTTATGAGAATCCAGTCTAATAAGGTTGCTTTCTTGTTAGATTTATTTATCCTGGTGGGGGAGGTAATGGTTTGAGAATACCCATATAGGTTAATATGGGTTGTGGGGAGATTGCTGCAGTAGCAGTTCCAATCAATGTTTGTGTCACCTAGGATTATGGTTTCTTGGGGCAGGTGTTGGGGAAAGCCAACAAAGTATATTTTCCATGGTGGCAGTGTTGTTACCAGGTGGTAGATATATACAGATAATATAGATGGATTTGGCATTGTTAAGATGAAGTTTGGAGATGAGAATTTCTGCATTGGAGTCTATGGGTAGTTTACAGTTGTAAGTGGTTAATTGTAAGCTAGATTTATATAGAATAGCAACCCCACCACCTTTCTTGGTTACTCTGTCTAGTCTCAGGATATTATATCCAGGTGGGATGATTTCATTGTTTTTGGTTACAGGTTTTAACCATGTTTCTGTTAAGCAGAGAATATCAAAGAAGTAGACTTCAGTTAGAGCTTGGTGTTGAGTTACTTTATTGTTAATGCTACATATGTTAAGATGAGCTATTAAGAGGGAGTCAGATGGTTTAGAGAGGGCATGAGTAGGTGATTGTTTGTGGTTATGGAGAGAGATAGGAGTAGTTGTTGGGCCTGGGTTAGGGTGGATGTCACCATCCTTTAATGAGAGTAGTGGACTTAGATAGTTTGGGTTAGAGAATTTGCTGTGTAGAAGTAGGCCTTTCCTGGGATATAGATTGTTGTATTTTATATGTAGTGTTCTATGATACTTAAGAAGTATGTAGTTAGGCGAAGATGTTATATTAGCATGGATAAAAAGGAGAGGAGGGATTGGAGAGTTAGTTTCCTTATTAGGGTAGTTTAGGTATGGACATAGTGGGTGTTCGAAGGAGGTGAGCACATGGGTAAGAGTAAGACATAAGATGGGGTGGGTGGTTTAAACATTGTATAAGTATAGATTATCTGTTGGTAGAATATGAAAGTAAAAAAGGGAGGGGATGAAAGAAGGGAGAAGGGTGTGGTATGATTAAAAGGGGAGTGGTTAGATATGAAAGAAAATGGGTAATTGGAGAGTGTTAGGAGAGTAAAGGTAGGAGGAAGAGTGTGTCTGAAGATTAATGGTAAGAGCAACAGGTGTGTTTAGAGAGTAATGGAAAGAGGAAGAGGAGTGGTTAGAGAGTAATGGTAAGAGGAAGAGGTGTGGTTTAGTAAGTATAAGGGTAGGACTCCTGGGGGTGTCTGGAAATTGGGGGTAGGGAGGGGAATGGAGTGAGCCCGCAGGGTGAACGGAGCTGGTAGAAACAGATAATGAAGCAGTTAGCAAAAAACAATCAGCTGGACTAATTCCAAGTTGTAGGTTGGAATAGTATAGAGGCTAGAAAGGTGTATGTGGACAGTAGAAGTGGAGGGAAGAAAGAGAGGACTAAATAGCACTATGGGGTCTACTGAGCTGAAGAAATTGGGGTTAGTAGCTGGTCATGAGAAAAGGATAAGAGGAGATTATGGCTGGAATAAGGGTGCCACCTAGTGGACATTTCAAGTATTGCAGGCTTGTATGAGGGAGTAAGTTGGTAGACAGCAAGGAACAGTGTGTGTAAGACAAGAGGGGTATCTATGCAGGTAGGTGGAGAGAGGTAGTGAAGATACAGAAGAGGGGGGCATAGAGGCTGCTGGCTATCCTAGCTCAGGACTGGCTTTAACACTTGTGCTAGTGGTACAATAAATAGAACGTCTTTCTTGTAGGAATTATACAGCAGACATATTTTACTGGTTTCCTTGAAAGAGGGATTGTAGGGTAATTATGCAATGAGGTGACCCGCCAATATTTGGAGAGGGTTCTTTAGCTTCCTGCTGACTAGCACTGGAAGCATAGGATGAGTAGGGTAATTTTAGGAGGCAAGAGAGACAAGGTAGAAATGAGAAACAAGAGATATCACAGAGCAGAGTTATAAATACTCAGAATAACACTAATCATTCCCAGAGACAAATATTTCAGTATCCTGTATACATTTTCAAAAACCTAAGAATATTAAATTAGACAGTCATTCACAGGGACATTAGTTCTGGTTAGCAGTGAAACATTACCAAATCTTTGGTAGCAGCAATGCAAAACTCTATAATGCAATAGTTATGTGCCCTTTTTTTATTTTTATAGCAGTATAACTAAAGAAAGCAGTTAAAAACATATTCCACTCTACTTAACAACAGCTGTCTTAAACTAAATTATAACAATGTTTGTAAATATCAATCTAATTCTTTGGTAGCAGCAATACCAAACTCTAATATGCAAATTGTTATATGTCCCTTTGTAAGCAACGCTGGAGGGGGTACGTTTAGCCGTGGCCCTTTAAGATTCTCTATGTGGATGTTGTGTTTTTTAATGCCATTTACTGGCTTTTAAGAGTGGAGTTAGAAATGTATAATAATCCACTGGTAAGGGTAAGCACTTAGGTGGCACTGCATTATCCTTTTTCTGCTTTAAATGATCAATAAAGAACAGACAGGCACAAAATTGGTGTATTTATATCGCCATTTGCTGGCTTTTAACTGTGGAGTTAGTATTATCTAATCCTCTGGTAAGGGTAAACTCTTAGGTGGCGCTACATGGACCTTTATACACATAAAAGTTCAATAAAGAGCAGGCACGCTCAGGGATGGTGTATTTTATAATGCCGTTTACTGTCTTTAACAGTAGCGTTAGATTTATAAAATAATCCGCTGGTAAGGGTAAGCACTTAGGTAGCGCTGCATAACCTTTTTGCATGATAAATTTAGTGGCTTTTAACAGTAGAGTAGAGCTGGCAAACAGTAGGGTAAGCAATTAGAATAGTGTGCAAGTAGCAGCCACTTGATAAATGTATGTTTCTTCCTCTGTGTCGAATGTTCACCAGATACCAACAACTAAAATATACTTATATCCAGGGTAAAAAGGCCACTCAGTATCAGCTCTATGGCCTGGAGGACACAAAGCCACTTTAGAGACACTCGCTATTTAAGTGAGCAGTCTTAGCTTACAGGACAGCTGCTATATATTATATAGCTATTTATGGTAAAAAGTTCACTCAGCATCAAATATATAGCCAGGATGCTATACAAAGCCTTTCTGGGGATGGTTGCTATTAGAATAAGCAGATCTAGCTTACTGGAAAGTTACCAGCAGGAGTGCTAGACAACACTTGTTGATTAAAGTCAGAAGGTAACTCCCCAAATCATGTAAGCGTTTTTAATAAAAAAAGTAAAATTATCCAACTTTAGAGTGAGAACGACCACTCTGCATTACTGTATAGCCAGAAAGGACAGACAAGCCTAGTTAACAATGATCGCTATTTGGAATAAACAGCATTCTCATACAGGAATGCTTATTTAGGACAGGGTACACCAGGCAATTAGTTAGGAACTCCAGTTAGAAATAGTTAAAGGTATCCATATATTTAGGGTTACAAACCTTAATACATCAGGGTCAAACTACACAAGCAGGATAAAAAAACTACAAAAAAGTGAAAATGCTGGCAAAAAATGTCTGGGCATAAACGCTATCAGAGAAACAGTAGCGGCATCCGCGAGTGATATGAGGGCATGGAGATAGCATTAAATACAGCAGAAATACCTAAAGAGATTCAATACTCTGTTCTATAAAGAAACACTTTATCTGGAATCCCACTTACAAACTTCAGAGGAACTAAAGTTAGGAGATACTACTGGAAGCAGAGCAGCGTGTAAAAGTCCACGTGGGAGGCACAGCAAAATCAAGTTAGCCGTTCTGCACGTCCGTAACCCTCAAACACTTGGTTTCCCAAAATAACACATTTAAATCCTATACCTTTCTAAGTAATTATAGACGTGGGCTAATAACATTCCACAATTGTCAGCATGGACAAGTAACACACATTGTAAAAGAAATAACAGCAATAAAATCATTATAAAAATGCACATAAACAGTATCTACTTTACGTGGTAAAAGTGGCTAAGATTGATACCGTTCTGCTATTAGCAGAATGGACAGCTTACAAGAGTTGTTTTCTTATTTAAAAATGAAACAAATATCCAGCTATAACACTTACAGTAGCACAAATCCTCTGGGGCCAGGGACACACAGCAGCCAGGGGAATTACAGGGATAATAAAGATGGGCCACGAAGGGTTTCCCCACTATATGCCCTTGGGGCAGAATATGAGATAGGAGGAGGAGGAGATCGAGAAAGAGCACGCAGATTGATAGGTGAGGGGCAAAGAACCATATGGAGTGATCTAGGAGTGGTAGGTTACCCAGTAGTCCTACATAGGTGAGTATAGTTAGAAAAGTGAAGTGGAAAGGCCTCAGCGGTAAAAGAGTGTGCAATAGAGTAAGGAAGGGGGGGAAAAGAAGATACAGAGATGCAGAGGTCCAGGTAAGAAGGAAGACTTAGGAGGTCCCAGAGCAGGAAAGTGAGAGTCAACAGAGACAATCAGAGAACAGCAGATTCCTGAGGCATATTAAGTATATCCAGGTAAGTAGAGTGTGGTAAAGCAGGTGTGAGGTAGAGAATGTTGGTGGAGTAGAAGAAAGAAAAAAGTATAGCTAGATAGTGGAAAGAGAAAAGGTAACAGCAGAGCGATACAGCAAGGAGATTAGCAACTAGTCAAGGGATGAGAGCTGAAAAACTATTCAGACAAGATATTTGGGAAGGTGGAGAACGAGGTATAACCCTAGACTGGATTAGGGTGTCACCTAGTGGGCAGAAAGTAGAATACAACAATGGTATTTGTATTAGAGATACCTAGAGGAAATAGTACAGATAAAAGATACCAAGGGGAGAAAATAGCAGTTGCTGTTGGGGTAGGGAGAGTATGGCTGCTGGTTTCCCAACTCGGTAGCTTAATTACTCTTGGTACTAGGTAAGATACAAGTAAATAATTCAGCTTAATAGGTAGGTCCAAGGTGGAACATGCTTTCTTTGTCCCTTTGGTAGCTGGGAAAAAAAGTGTGCTGGGGCAGCAGGTTTCTTTGGCCAGACATTGGGATGGTTGAAAAATAACAGAAAGGGGTCCTGAAAGACCAAGCAGGTCCCTTAGTACAAGATAGGAGGTAGAGAGTTTCTTAGTCCCTTTGGTAGCTGGGAAAAAAAATGTGCTGGGGCAACAGGTTTCTTTGGCCAGACGTTGGGATGGTTGAAAAATAACAGAAAGGGGTACTGAAAGACCAAGCAGGTCCCTTAGTACAGGAGAGGAGGTAGAGAGTTTCTTAGTCCCTTTGGTAGCTGGGAAAAAAATGTGCTGGGGCAACAGGTTTCTTTGGCCAGATGTTGGGATGGTTGAAAAATAATAGAATGGGGTCCTGAAAGACCAAGCAAGTCCCTTAGTACAAGATAGGAGATAGAGAGAGTAGCACAAATCTTCTGGGGCCAGGGACACACACCAGCCATGGCAATTACAGGGATAATAAAGAATAAATAGCCTTGAAAGTCTTGTTCACACTTACCATTTGGATAATAGTAACATTACACAGTAAGATTGTGCACTCTTTGGTAAGGGCCTTAAAAGTAGCTGATAAGGGATTCTGGTGGCAGTGATAACTACTTTATGGTCTGGGCAGAAGGGGAAATAGCGATTAAACCTGCGCCAGCCTTTCCCAACTGTGTGTTTGTGTATAAATCAAATCTCAAAGTGTGTGTGTGTGTGTGTGTGTGTGTGTGTGTGTGTGTGTGTGTGTGTGTGTGTGTGTGTGTGTGCACGTGCGTGTGCTTGTGAGTGTGTGTGTGTGTGTGTGTGTGTGTGTGTGTGTGTGTGTGTGTGTGTGTGTGTGTGTGTGTGTGTGTGTGTGCTACTTGGGCAGGGACACAAAGCACTGGTTGGACAGAGAGATTGTTGGGAAGACTTGCCTTGGAACCCTAGTTAAGGACCCAACTCTATAGCTGTGCCAGTGGGGAGTCTTACTGAGGATCTGGAGAAAGAGAGAGAAACCAGCCCCAGACTGACTGTGATCTCTGTGTTCTCTTAAGGGAAATTGTACTTCACTGTGTGTGTACTTGTCATCCTCCCAATGTGTACGTCCCTCATTGGTGCTAGTGGTGAGGCTTGAGGCTTCATATATATATATAGATATATATGTGGGCTGCCACAGTGGTGCAGTGGTTAGCATTGCTGCCTCACAGCAAGAGGTTCTCCGGTTCGATCCTCGGCTGGGGTGCCTTCTGTGCGGAGTCTGCATGTCCTCCCTGTGGTCGCGTGGGTTTCCTCCGGGTGCTCCAGTTTCCTCCCACATCCCAAAGACATGCTGCAGGTGGATTGGACACTCTAAATTGGCCCTAGGTGTGCGTGTGAGTGTGCCTTCTGTGGAAGGCTGGGCGCCGGGCTGGCAACTCGACACCATAAAACTCCACTGCCATTCAATGTGCGGACAAGGTGATCCGCTGTGGCGACCCCTAACCGGGAATAAGCCGAAAGAAGAAGAAGAAGATATAGATATATATGTATAAAGATTTCATTTTGTCAACACTAACTTTGTTTGAAATGTGTTTAGTCAACAAAATTTGGTCAACTAAATTGTGCGGTCTTGAAGTTAGTATATATAATTAGCAGAGGATATGATGGGTGCAAGAGGCATGCCCCTAAAAAAACTATGTTTTTTCATTATTTTTAGTTCTATTTTTGCATGCACTGAGGCTGTTGCTTGGTACATGCATATCGCAGACAGTCGACATTTGCAATGTCAATGTTTTCTCACGGACAATGTGAAAGTAGACATTTGGGTATTTCAACCAAATATATATGTATATATATTTTTGTATGTGTGGGTAGGGGGAGTCTGTATGTATATGTTGCTTGTGTGTGTGAGTGTCAGTATATAAAACTGCAGATATTGATACAGGTATATATGTATTTTGATACAGATATATCCGTGTGTCCCAGTCTGCATGTAGTACAACTATATACATCATAAATATGCATGCACATACAGATACATATGTATGTATATAAATATATATATATATAAATATAAATATATATATATATATATATATACACACACATACACACACACACACACACACACACACACACACACACACACACACACACACACACACACACACACATATGCGAAAACTTAATTTTGCCAACACTAATTTTAGTTGAAATGTGTTTAGTGAACAAAATTTGGTCAATTAAACAGTTAAAAGATATGCAAGATTACACATTTCTCAGAGTTGGGGACTATCCCTTTTCACCAACATTGTGCAATCTTGGAGTTAGTATATATAATTAGGAGGGGTTGTGGGGACTCAGCCCTTCCACATTTGGGGACAGGGGCTTTTCCCCTGAAAAACAGATCTTTGGCAATTGGTCGAAGGACCAGATTGTCGAAACCCATATAGTCGAGTCCATATGGTCAACAATTTGGTTTGTCAAACCATTCTATCGAAGGGTGTATTGCCATACAGTAGGGATCAGGGAATTTGCCTTTTTGCATGCTGTATTGAGATTGTGGAGTTGGTATAAATAATTAACACTGGCCCAGGGGTGTGGTGTGTTAATATGGTCAAACTTGTGAATGCTAATGTTTGGGTATTTCCACCATAGTGTGTTTGTGTGTGTGTGTGTGTGTGTGTGTGTGTGTGTGTGTGTGTGTGTGTGTGTGTGTGTGTGTGTGTGTGTATATATATATATATATATATATATATATATATATATATATATATATATATATATATATATATATATGTAATTTTTTTTTTCTGTGCTGGTTATGATCAGAGACCCAGTCCTGATCCATTCATTATATCATGTACTTGATTGCATTAATTTGTAAAAAATACATAACCAGCTTTATCTCCGTTGAATTTATTTCACTGCACAAGAGTTCAAACAAACTGGGAGGAGGTGACATTAGAGGAGTGACATAAAAATTCAATATTCTGTAGAACAACATAAGTCTAATGTAATAACAGTTCATAAAAAGCACAGGCATTCTATGCCATTACTGTAATCAACATGCAAATCATAAGTATGATACAGCACTGACAGTGAAAACCAGTTATTATGCAAAATATCAGGCAGTAAAAGCGTATTTGTTAAGTCCACACAGTCCTGTCTTTGAAAGGCTATATCTCTGCCCTATTTGAAATTTTGCTATGAAACATTCCAGTGATAACAATGGGATATTCAACTAGAAAACACACACATGACTGCAATTCTTACCGCAAAGTGTCCAGTATGGTGCACCTCTAAATTTGACCACACAGCTGTATCTACTTGAAAAATGTCATTGTAACAATAGTAGTAGAAAAATGCATTGCTAAATCTCCCCTCACTTTTGGTCCTGACTTCCACTCTGTCTTCATATTCCTTCACAGTACAGGTATGTTTCACACGTTATTACATTTCTATTTGCTATAAGATTGTGCAGAGCAATGAAAAGACCTTGGCAGTGTATTGTATTTGTATCAATTTCCATTAAGTTTGATACACTTCATGTAAATTGAGCCTGTGCCCTTTAACAAGTAAGTATTTAATTCAGTTATTCATTGATGTTATGCTATATATAACGCACTTTTGATGTACTGGATGATCCAATGAATATTTAATTAATGATGGTGTTATATTGGGATTATCAGTGTAGTGCTATGTTCTAATAATTTGTACTATACAGCTCTATACACTGTATTACTGTGGTTTCTCTATCAGCATACCTTCTGCTAAACCTACTTTGACCTAACATTCATAAACTTTCTTACTATCTCTACTCTTCCCAATACCTCATATTTTCTTGCTCTGACTCACTGTGATTCTTCCTCCATTTCTAGGAATAAGTATTAACTTTATTCCTTCATATAATATTACAATTTAGTTGAGTTTTTCCCCTTTTCTTTTCTTTTCTTTCAGAGCATGTGGTCTTTTCATCCACTCCTGACTCTGAGACCGAAAGAGTTCTGCCACTAGACCTAACTACATTTTCACAGAAAATGTTGTCACTGTGCAATGCTGTCATTGCTCCAAAGCAAACTATGAATCCAAATTATCTTCCTCATATAAAGACAACCATAAGGCATTCTTTAGTTACATCCATAACCTAAAAGGAAAGGGCAAGATTTGTGCTTTACTGGTAGTTAATGATACCACATATACTGAACTTGTGGACATAGCTAACCTGTTGGCACACAGGTTCTGTGAAAATGCCTCTCCTCTGCCCCCGCCACATGTACCCCATGACATCCCTGCCATCTGTCTCCTACCTTGCATGTCTAAAGAGCAGGATGTTAATGCTCTCTCTAAGGCTAGGAACATCATCCATGGGACCTGATAACATCCCAGGCTGTGTCCTACATGGTCTCTAACAAGAATTAGCAACACCACTGGATACTAGTCTAATCACTGGCTTTGTCCCAGCTGGAATGGAAAATGGCCACCATTATTCCCTTACACAAGGGTGGTGCTTCCACTGACCCTGGGAACTATAGACCTATTAGCCTGACTAGCCTTATCTGCAAGGCCATGAAGTGAATCTTCATGGATCTTAAAAACAAAGATATAGGTAATCTCCAAACATTTGACCCTACTCAGTTTGAATTTGTCAAAAGGAGATCATGCCTGTTAAACCTGGTGGAGTTCTTCGAAAGAGTCACCAAGGCCCTGGATGAGGAGAAATCTGTGCATACAGCCTACCTAGACTTAGCCAAGGCATTTGACACTATCCCCCACTCAGACATCATTGACAAACTCACCCAGCTAGGTATCAACCCTTATATCATTAGATAGGTCACTAACTGGCTCACTGATAGAGCCCAGATATTCAAAATAGGGAAACCCACCTCCAACAGCAGACCTGTCACCAGTGGTGTTCCATAGGGATCAGTCCTAGGACCTCTACTGTTTGCAATCTTTTTCTCTGAAGTACAAGCAAAAACTAAAGGTCTGTGGCTGACAAAGTTTGCTGATAACTGCAAACTGGGAGCGGTCGTAGAATCTCCAAATGATGTCAACATCCTGCAAGAGGGTCTTACACAAACAAATGATTGGTGCCAAAGTCATGGCCTTAAACTCAATGTAAAAAATGTATTATCATGCCTTTCAGTAAGGATGATGTCCCTGCTAACCACCACATGAATAGCAACACCTAAAGTACACACTCAGTGGTAAGATACCTGGGCACTCAGGTTAACAGCAACCTCACCTTTACCCACCATGTCTCTATAGTGGTAAGAAGGGCATTCTATATTGCGCATCTCATAAGTAAGAGCATTACCTCCAGAAAAAAAAGAAGTTATAACCTCCCTGTACTCTTCCCTCATCAGGCCTATAATTGAGTGCAACGCCCCTTTTGGTATGTACAATTCCAAGCACCTGGAGCAATTGGAAAGACCAGAAAGGTTCCTCACAAGGAAAATTCTAGGTCTTCAGCATCTGTCCTATGTGGATCATCTGAAATCGCTGTCACTTTATTCCGTTTCATGCAGACTACTCAAAGGTGATCTCTGCCTTTCATGCAAGACAATCTCTGACCATGCTTTATTGGAAATGCTGCATATCTGTAAGTTAAATGGTACATGGGTTACTCACACTAAAGTCCTTAACCTGGTATGTAATATTAATAGAACCTGCTTGAGGGACAGATTTGTCTCCCAGAGATTACCACACCTTTGGAACAGACCCCACGTCATGTCAAACAGAGCCCTCTTCAAACACAATCTGGACGATTGTATGGGAAAACGTAAATTCACCACAGAGGTTCCACCTGTGTCCTCTTGAATGTGGGCAATAGGTGCTGATCGTCAAAATAAGGGTAGAACTTGGCTAGACATGTAAGAGCCTTAGTGTCATTAGCCTACTAACTTCCTATGATCCTATGTAAGCAAGATTAAAATGAAGATCCTCACTGTATATTAACTGCAACTAGTCAAATACAAGCCTGCCCTGTGCTGAAAAGTGGTGGTGATATTCCTCCCAAAGGAGTAATCCTTGTCGTCTAAGGACGTCTTAGTAAGTAAACCGCTGTCCTTTCTCTTGACCAATAGATTACACTGCATATGCCAATTACTTAGCCTCCCTAGTTTCCTGTTTTTGCATTCTTGTGCATGCATGGGAGGTGAAGTCCTTAAACATTATGCCAACTGGGCTCTCAAAAATATTTCTTCAAACTATGAAACTCTTAGTAGCAGTCAGGATTTATCCTTGCACCTTCTGCATAAGAAGCAAAGATCTTAACCATTATGCCAACTGTTATATTCTGCATATAAAAGAAAATCTGTTCTGCTTTTTGTCTCCTTGTTTATTGCTCTGTATCAGCTATAAACTGAATGATCTCTTTAAAAATTGACTTTGAGACAATTCTCTTCTACACACTACTTTAACCCCACAATGGTCTCCTCCTACCCTGGTAATCTTACTTTTGCCACCATAAATATCAGAAGCAAAAGAAATAAAACCACTGAACTACATACATGGATTCTCCAGCACAAGCCAGATATTCTTAGTATAAGTGAAACTTGATTTAAACTCAGCATAAATTACTCTGAGATTACACTCCTGGCTATAGTATCATCTGTAATGACTGCAAAAAAAGAGGAAAGGTGATGGTATTACTCTAATAATTGTCAACAACTACCACAGTTTCCCAGCAACAAACCAATGCAATTCAGCAGAGCTTCTTATACTTTCATGAAAATAAACAAATATGTATTATTGTCCTTTACATCACTCCTGGTGACAGTACAGCTACACTGGAATATATCATACTTTGGAAATATATAACAGAGCCACATGAAAAAAATACTACTATCTGATGTCAATATCAATTTGGTTGGACATAACCCCTAACTCTCCTATACTTATCATGAACCTATATGGTTTCACACAACTAATTAAAAGCCCCACATGATACAGAAGGAAATTAAATTCCTTATTACACTGGATTCTAGTATCAGACTCTAGAAAATTCAGCTCCACAGGCGCAATGTCAGATTCTCAGTCACCATCTCCCAATCAGCCAGATATCTCAGAGATCCACTCAAACTGAATATTTATAAAACATGACACAACCTCCCCAAGTTTAAACCAGAAATACTTATTACTTCTCTATAATCTATTAACTTGAACATCATAAATATCCTCCACTTAGATGAGGTTGTATATGATTCAATACAACTTTCCTAAATATCCTAAATTACCTCACACCCCCAGAGGGAAGACACTAATGTCAAATAATGCAATATGACTGTCCAAAAAGAAAAAAAAATGTTAATGTAGGATGTAGAATAAGTGTGCAAAGAATAGAAAAAATATAAAACTCCACAATATCTTAAAAACTTCAGATTGCTCTGCAAGCTTACTAAAAGCAAATAAATGAAGTAAATAAAATACAACAACTTTTAGAAAAATAGTAAGTGCAACCATTAAAAATTCTAGTCTGTCATTAAAGAAATCTGACATCCTGGCCAAAAATTCAACTGTAAACCCTCTCCCAATAACTCTCCACTCAATACTACAGTATAATTCAACTCTTAATTCATAGATAGTGTAGCATCCCTAACCAAGGACTGCAAACATTTAATCCCAACCCTACCCTTGTCACTGTATCCACTTTCTCCTTCAAACCTGTGCCCACATCCTATATGAAACTACTTTTAAATAAATTCAAAAAATGCTCTACTTCAGCTGATGACCTGCAAAATGAATAGCTTAAAACAGCAACCAATAGCATTACCTATCTTGTCTCAATCCTTATAAACAGGTCATTGCCATACCTCTCAACTGTCCAGATTTTTACAGAATATCCATATTTTTTACTCATATTTTTAGAATGTTCCTGAGAAAACTTGTGGCATTCTGGCAAATCAGTCAGCACTGAAGTCATTAAATTATGAGTAGCATTTTAGTTCCAGGCTTCATAACACTCAGAAAATGAATGCTAACACTTAACCTATTATTCTAGCAGCTTTCTAAGTTTGTAAGTGCAATATTTAAAATTTGCTACTGTTTTGGGGCCTTTGTCCCCCATTACTTTAGGCTTTGTCCAGATTTCTTGTGCTACAAGGTTGAGAGGTATGGTCAAGCCAAGAATCCCACATTCCCACTCTCTGGAAAAAAAATCACACATTATCTCTCTACACAAAGGGGTAAGTTCAACAGACATCACTAACTTTAGATCCAATTCAGTCATATCCCCCATTTCCAAAATACTTGAAAAAATAGATTCAAAAACAACTGCTAAACTATCTCCTGCAGGATGAGCTCCTGTCTCCCACACAACACAGTTTCCGTCCTTTCCATATTGCTAACATTGCACTTCTAACCTTTATAGATAATGATTTTCACAACAAACTCCTACTACAGATGTCTTCACCAGGTCTATCTCAGCCCACACTTCAATGGCTGAAAAGCTACTTGTCCAATAGGTATCAGTCAGTAAAATGGAAACCCACCCTCACTCGTTACCCCCTCATCACCACTAATGCTCCACTAGGCTCCATCCTTTGTGTCCTCCTCTTTACAATTCTCACCAACACTCTCCACACATTCACTTAACACTGCTCCCTAATACAATACATAGATGGTTCCACAATCATATGCACATCAGACAACCTGGCACATCTCAAAAAAATGCTTAGAAAGCTTTAACAGCCACTGAAACTCACAATCATGCTGAATGCCCCCAAAGAAAACAAAACTACTTTTTTCCCCAAATGTCTATCGCAAAATTTTAAATCCTGTCTCTTAATAATATAAACAATGAAGTCACTACTCATACCAATTTATTAGGGATGATAGTGGATGATAATCTTAAATTTGACCTGAATATACAAAATCATATAAAAATCATCAAAAACTAGGGATGCTTTGAAGAGACAAGAACTTTCTTACCAACACAACTAAAACTACACTTGATATTACTTACTTTCTCCCCTTACTACTTTATGAAACTTCCCTGCTTAATAACCTCCAGGGATCACAAATAATAACATTTGAACAATGCTGTAATAGCTAAATTTGCAGGAAATACCCCTTTCAAAACCCACTGCTATGTAGCACTAAAAGCCTAAATTAGTTAGAACCACACCATAAACTAACATATACACAGCTCCGTGCCACCTATACAATCAGCCATCATAAATTTACTTGCCCATCACTAAATACTATTCTACACAATTATGCTCCCACTCACTACAGTCCAGTTACCAAAAACTCCTTTTTGTCCACAAACCTGTCATATCTGCTGGACATGGTCTGTACTCCTGCTATGCTGCTAAGGCATGGAATTCCTTACCTGTATCTGTCATATCAATGATTTCCAACTGGTCATTTAAAACCAGTCTGAAAGACTTCCTAGACAAAATGTGGCCCTTTTCTTCCTCAACCCCAGGATACACTACACCCCTAAATATGAATAGGTAGCTATTTATACTTTTTACTTCCTTTGTCCCATTCCTCACTCACTTCCTTACTTTAATACATTTCTCTTCCCTGACCTTCTATCTAAATATGCCATAACTACATTTTTCCCCTCCCACTTCATATTTATTTATTTATTTATTTATTTTTATTTATTTATTTTACATTTGTTCACCGGGCTAGTCTAGCTGGATACATGTCCATTTTCAGCAGAGGCCCGAGGAGAAAAGCTCCACTATATACTAGTATATAAAACAGCACATTAAGAGACTAAAATGTAAGTAACTACAAAACTATTACAGCAATTTAACAGAACAGTAGCAATTTAACAGAAAAAAATACAACGAGGATCTCTAATCCCATACTCTTTACAGTAGCAGGAATTGTAATGAAAAAAATAAACAGACGCTAGAGTCTATACAATATTTACAATATTAACAGATATAATCAACATTTTGTGCCAGAGCAAATAGATTTAAGACCCAGACTTGTACAGTAGGAATCAAAATACAAGGTTTAAATAGAAGGTGAGATAACAGGTTGCAGTAATATATCTAGTGTAAATGAGAAAGTGACATCATAGGAATAGTAATATCCATGTGGATGCCAGGAGAGCTGCAGAGGAGGAGTGGTAATAATGAGAGAGACAAGTAGAAAAGATGGATGTATAGCAACAGGAAAAGGAGGGAGCTATAATGGAAGTTGGATGCTGGGGTCAGTCAGGATTTGAGCAAGGGTAAAGCCAGTGAGATTTGAAATAGTTCTTTAATTGTTTCTTAAAAAGTTGTGATGAGACTAAAGTAGTCAGTTCAATGAGAAGTTTATTCCAGTACGAGCCAACAACTGTCGATGTTCTGATTAAGTAAATTTCTCTCTAAACTCCTAGTTTGCAAATTTTGTAAATGTCACTTCTGTAAAAAAAAAAAAAAAAAGAGAGATGCACATTTACGCTATGTATAACCTGACTGCTTGAATTTTACATTTAACAACCCTTAAGATTTTGTATTGCCTTACTGTATTGCTTTTGAAATTCTTAATTGTATGAAGTTTATGCCTGTACTTATCTTCAATACTCTGTAAACCTATTGCATTGCACTGTTTTTTGGAGCGTTTCTCCCCGGGCCTCCACTGAAAATGGGCACTTCTTGGCCCAGTGGACTTCCCCGGTAATCAAACTGAAATAAATAAATAAATAAAACATTTGTGAACAAGGAGTCACCAGATTTATTGTGTGATTTGAGAGTAGCTACTAGCAGTTTGTTAGCTGAGTGAAGGGAAGTAAGATTCCTGTAAGAAGCAACAAGGTTGTTAAGTATGGGTGTATTAGTAGGGTAATAGAGAATTTTATGGGTGATAACTAATTGATGTAGAAGAATAAGATTTTGAAGTTCAAGCCAGCCAAGTTTTTTGAGATTAACACAATGATGGGTACGAAATGGGGAGCCTGTGGCAATCCTGACAATGCTATGGTAGGATGTGGCTAGTTTCTGAATGTTAGATTTTGATAGGTTGATAAAAGATGGAGAGGCATACAATAATGTAGAGATGAGATGAGTTTGGGCTAGAGACACCCTGGTAGTTGCTGAAAGAAAGGGTTTAAGTCTGTAGAGGGCACCTATCTTTTTATTAACAGCTTTGATGGTTAGGTTGATGTGGGAATCAAAGTTTAGTTGATTATCTATTGTAAACCCTAGTAGATTAGTGGAACAATCAGGTGTTATGATAGTGCCATTGTCAGAGACAATAGAAAAGGAGAGAAGGGCAGACTTAAGGGTTGGAGAAAAAAAGTAGTGATTTGTTTTTTTTTGGGATTAAGGAGGAGAAAGATATGTTGGAACCAGTTTTCTGCCACTGTGAAGACTTTTTGGGTGGAAGAATGAAGTTCAGCTGGAGATACAGCAGTACTAGATGAGTGTTGAATCATCTGCATACTGAATGCATGTGGATGTTGGGAGAGAAGTAGACAGGTTATTTATAAAAATGGAGAAGAGAAGGGGACCTAAGATGGATCCTTGGGGGACCCCGATGGTGACTGGGAGCTGAGAGGATAAATGGCTGTCCCAAAGGACTGCTTGTCTTCTATCTTTCAAATAGTAGTTAAACCAGCGCAATGCCAAAGAGTCAAGAGAAAGAGATTTCAAAGTGTCTAGCAGAAGGTGATGGTTCACCATATCAAAGGCTTTAGAGAGGTCGAGAAATAAAGCAGAGGAGAATAAGTTGTTATTGCGATTTTTGTTGATGGAATCTGTAAAGGAGAGAAGAGCAGTGGAAGTGCTATGGAAAGGTCTAAAACCATGTTGGGAGTCTGCAAGTAGGTTATTATGTAAAAGATGATTCAAAAGTTGATGGTGTATACAACGTTCCATAATTTTAGTTAGTGGTGATAGTAAGGCTATAGGACGGAAGTTAGAAAGTTCGTTAGTGTTTCCTCCTTTATGCAGTGGAATGATATGGGAGACTTTCCAGAGGGAAGGAATAGTAGATTCGGTTATAGTTCTGTTAATTAAGATGGAGATTGGGTATGCTAGTACTGCTGCTGCTAGCTGCAGATATTTAGCTGGTAGTTGGTCAGCTGAAGGAGTACAAGGTTTAAGTTTTGAAAGTATCTTGTGAATATAGGCTGTGGAGACTGTACTAAATTTTAGAGTGGGGGTGTTTTTATGAGGAGAGGTATTTTGAAGGGAAGTGGGGGGAACCATGGTGTTGGCTAGAAAGGTGACTGTTTCAGAGAAGAAGTTGTTGAATGTGTTGGCTATTATATTAGGAGGGGTCTGAGCTAAGTTAGCTGGAGTAGGTGTTTTGGAATTCCCAGGATGGAGCAGTTTATTGATTCCTGACCAGAATTTTTTGGGGTTATGATTTTGATTTTGTTGATATTGGAAGTAGAATTTTTTTTTTATCCAGAAGGGTGAGTTTTTTTGTAGTATTTCTAAGGTATTTGAAGTTTTGATGGTCAGTTGGGTTTTTTGTAGTTCTCCATTTTGTCCATAGTATATTCCTTAATAGCATTGTTTGCTTGGTTTCTTTAGAAAGCCAAGGAGCTGCTTTGGATCCCATTCTAATTAAGCAAGAGGGGGCCTGACAATCTAGAATTTGGAGGAATGTGTTGTTGAAATGGGTAACTGCCTCATCACGTGGAAGGTGTTTCAGAGCTGACCAGTTGCATCCTTTGAGCTCATCAAGGAAGTCTTGAAGGATGACGTTTTTTTTGTTACGAATGGTACGATAGCTAGCCTGTTTGTGTTTACTATTTTTTTGTTTAGTGATATAGGTGAGAAGATGGTCACTGATATTGTCAGGGAGTGTTCCAGTTTTATATGATAGGGGTTATTGTTGACCAATATCCAGTCCAAGATGGTCTGTTTATTGGTAGATTTGTGAATCCTAGTTGGGGAGTTTATGGTTTGTTGGAAAGTAAAGAGGTTGCGGTGAAAGGTGGGTTTGGGGGATATGCAGGAGTTCCAATCAATATTGAAGTCCCCTAAGATTATGGTTTCCTGAGGAAAGGTAGATGAGAGTCCGCTAAGGATGTTTTCAAGTGTATTTAAGTTATTACCAGGAGGGATATAGGAACATATTATGTATATGGCTTTGTTTTTATTTACTTGGAATTTGCTGCAGAGTATTTCAGCATTGGCAGGGGAAGGAGGTAAGGAGTCAATTAAGACCACCTGCAGTTCAGATTTATAAAGTAAAGCAACTCCCCCACCCTTTTTGTTTAGACGATCCTGCCTTAAAATGCTGCAGCCAGGAGGAGTAATTTCATTGTCCTTGGTACCTGGTTTGAGTCAGGTTTCAGTAAGACAGAGGATATCAAATGAGTAGAGGTCGATTAAGGCATGGAGCTGTGTGATTTTATTGTTAATACTACGAATATTTAGGTGTGCTATTGAAAGGGAGTTAGAAGAGAAAGGTGACCTTAAATTGTTAGTAGTTTGGTCCGAGATGGTGTGGATAAGGGAATTCTGAGGGCCAGGGTTGGGGTGAATGTCCCCATGTACCAGTAAGAGTGTTTGTGGGAATGGAAGTATTTTTGAGATTTTAGAGGGTATTAGGTAGAGCTTTTTAGCTGTGTGATACCTGTTGTGGAATACTCTGTGATAGTGAAGGGGAAGGTAAGGGCAGGATGACAGGAGGTTAAGATAGGTTTGTTTAGGTAGAGGAAGGACAGAGTTTGTTTGTTTAGCTTTACTAGGAGATCTTCTAAGGGTATGGTTTTCATAGGAAGTAAGGGTATAGTATATAAGAAGGATATTCAGGAGTAGCAATAAGTAAAGTAGCTTAAAAGTCAGGGTCATATTGGGTTTGGTCATTTTAGCAAGGTTGATAATTAGTAGTACTAGGATGGTGGGGAGTGGGGTGTGGCAGTAAGACAGCAGTGGAGTGCTGGAATGTGTGAACGAGGCATGGAATATGATAGGAGCTGAATAAGTTGGGGGTGTGGCTGAGCAAGTATAAGGTTAAGGGCACTGGGGGTGGGTGGAAATTGGGGGTAAGGTAGGGGAGCGGAGTGAGCCCACAGGGTGAACGGAGCGGGAAGAGCCAGAGAGGGGACCAAACCAGGAAAACAATCAGTGAGAAGTGAAAGAAGCACTGGGTAAGAGTACAAGGTAAGAGTGGACTATGAGGTAAGATACAAAGAGGAAATATAGGTTGATTGGGAGGGATAAAATAATTATTTGGAAGCTATGTGAGACAGTAATATTGGGTGCAGTAGAAAAACAGATAAAGGATTGTGACCAAAAAATAACAAGGAAAAAAAAACTCTAGTGTGAGGTCGGGGAGTATTACATTTTCTGTTTTATTATACCTCTTTACCTTCAGTTTTTCTAAACTGGCTAAGGGTGTGTGTGTGTGTGTGTGTGTGTGTGTGTGTGTGTGTGTGTGTGTGTGTGTGTGTGTGTGTGTGTGTGTTATTTTTATAGTGGAATATATAGGGATTTTAATTTCTCATCTAATAACAACTCAGTAAAAAACTATACTGAGTTCTTACTGTGTTCTTGTTTTCCAAGTATAAATTCAAAACCACACTCCATGTGGAAACTGGATAAAATACAAAATGCCAGGCTCCAGCAGTGAACACCTCCAAAAATCCTGATATAAAGACTATGTAAAAGACAGGGTCTCACTTTGTGATTTCTTTAAAATACTGTCATGGAGTAACAACACGATGATCATCTGCAAAATCCATATAAGGGTTATAGTTTCTTAGGAGTTTCAATGCAGCAGCACACTGAATTTGCCCCCATTGCATTAGTTACTCAAACATTTAGTACTTTGGCTACAGTATTCCAGAAATGGAAAAAAAATGTTTTCTTGTGAAATTTTTAGGAATTGTACTCCTTCTATAATAACAATTCAGTAAAGAAGTATTCTAATTCATTATTACACTCAGAATTCTGGGCAGAAGTTCAGAGTAGCACTGCAATGAACTGTATATAACACAAAATGAGGACAGCATAGTCATATGAAGAAAAGCCACTAGGTCCAGTCTTTGAATGGCTATTTCTTTAATACCCTTTGAGATATTATTACAAAACGTTGCGGCATTAACAACAGTATGCTCTACTATAAAACACATATAAGCTGCAATTTAAACCTCAGAACTACCAGTCCAGTTCACTTATGAACTTTGACTCCATATCTTTAGCCACTTAAAGCATGACATTGCAGCCACAGCACATTATATTTTAACTGAAAACTGCATATTTTTCTACTGTTACATATATATATATATATATATATATATATATATATATATATATATATGTGTGTGTGTGTGTGTGTGTGTGTGTGTGTGTGTGTGTGCCAAAGGAAATTGGGTAACATTTTAAATGCCAGACTGTGTTATCGTATACCTCGAAATGGCTTCCTTTTGAAATATCAGCAATCAAAAGTCCAAGTGCAAACAAGTCAAAAAAAAAAAAAAAAACACAAACAAAAAAAAACAAAGGAGAAAAGCATATTTTGAAAATTGCTATTCTCCTTTAAGCTTCTTTTAGAGGAAGCTGCACCCCTCCATCTGCTGAACTTATATATACCAACTCCGAGATTTCCATACCTCAGAGAAAAAGGAATATTCTGAGAAACAGCATCTGGGACTTGGTATATATAAGTCCATTCTTTTGGCCATTCAGTTTCCGTGCTTTGGGACTCACTCTAAGGGGTCCAATCATTTCAAATTGGACCCCTTAGAGTGAGTCCCAAAGCACGGAAACTGAATGGCCAAAAGAATGGACTTATATATACCAAGTCCCAGATGCTGTTTCTCAGAATATTCCTAATAGTCTTTATCCTTTACTTCCATCAAATATTCATGGTTTTGTCAACAGTTAAGCGCTATGGCAGGAGACTTCAAAGCACAGCTGCCTTTGGCCCAAGCCCCACTCAGAAGTCACATGTTAACCAATCCCCTCTACAACAACTGAAGCAACTGTGAAACAGCAGTATGTTTACCCGCACTTTCCTCTACATGTCATGTCAAGGCCCACTGGGGAATTACCACAAAAGTTTAGATATTTGCATTCTCTTATTTCCAGTCTCCAGGTTTTTGCTTCCACAGTAACACATTTTTCAGCATGATGTGCACACAGTAAATGCATATGTATTTATTGTACAGTTTTGAGGCTGTTTGTGTGGCACCTATACTAATGAGCCAAGTATAGGGAACTGTCTCTGAATCCCATATTTTATACAATGCATACTGGAACAAGGCTTCCACTATAAGGGTAGTCCCTGACTATGTACATGCAGAAGTGGCTGTGAAGTGCATGCCCATACGTGGGCAAGTAACACCCCCTGCATGGAAGCAGATACCACAGTTTGTATCACAGACCTTAGAGATACTAAAGAGCAAAAGTAGAATAAGATATGAGTTACTCAAGCTACATACAAACACATAATTGTGTCATTTGCACACCATACACGACCACTGTTACATGATGTACATTTCTGATCCCATGATGTTCATCAGTATGTGTCATGTGATGCCTGAAACTTGTGTCAAATCAAATGTGCGACCATAACCCTTGAGACTGTAATCTGAGAAGTTAAAATTGCTTTTGATGTAACTATGACAGTGCTCACAGATGATATACAAAGAATTCAAAATATTTTTAGACTTAATGTGCAGAGACTTTGAGGAATGTCTTCTTGGAACCTATTATGAGGTTCCTCAGTACAAGGTTATTTCCTGACACTGCCTTCCCAGGTCGGTGACTATTGCAACAGGCATCACATGTGCAGGGGAGCAGTGCAAATACAGTGACCAGAAGAGTTGCTACCTTGACTTTCTTCCTCATTTGGAAGAGGAAGTTAGAGGAAAATTCCCCTAAGTTCTCCTGTACGCAAGCACAAAAGGTCCAATTTACTGCAATGTGCTATTAACTGCCTGCCTAAATGTAGGATATGTAATTCATGTGCATTACTTTTCGTTTATGTTTCATAGCTCCAAGAAAAGTGGAGGAGAAAAGAGTGACCTTTCTGATGCATACAGAGTAGCCATCCAGATGTAGGGATAAGCATATACATAATATAGCTGCATATCGTTTGTATACCAGTAGAATTGTATATTAGTACATTGTTGCTAGTAGTGGAAACCTCTCACACTGGGAATAAACAAACCTTGATACAAATGCATTGTATATGTAAGCTGCTTTACTATCCTGGCTCCCCTACCTGTGTATAGTGCTCAAGCTATCAGGACATGGATTATATGCCAAAGTCAGATCATCTCTACAGCATGATCTGTGCCATACTGTACCTCACCCCTGTCGCTTTATCCTCTTCCATTGCTATGCCTGTTGTTATAGCCCTGCCTTCCACACAGGGTGCACTGGTCTGACTGCCAGCATACTGCATGCACTGTCCCTTGTAAGCACATGACAGTGCCAGCCTTATTTGGCACACCCTGGGCAGATCTCATAGTACCATACTCTGTCAATTACTTCCGGCTGGTATACGTCATACTGCAAGACTGCCAACCTTTGCATAGTGCC